>NC_043704.1:123485444-123526308 GCF_006229205.1 Suricata suricatta | reverse complement strand
CATGTCCCAGCTCAGCCTTGGCCTGTTCTTCTGGTCACTTACAAAGTAATTTTCTTACAATAATTGACTGTATTTGAGGGAGGAATTTTAGGGCATAGCGTCAGTTTACAGTGCCAATATCTGCTTTAGTGCAAGCTCCATGCCATAAGCAGAAAAATGGTCCTCCAAAGATGTACATGCTCTAATCCCTGGAACCTGTGATGTTACCTTCCATGGAATAAGGAATTTTAAAGATGTGATTAATATTATGAGATCTTGAGACTGGGAGATTATCCTGGATTATCAGGGAGGGCCCAACCTAATATTACATGAGTCCTTAAAAACGGAGAACCTTTTCTGGATGCAGTGAGAGAGAGAGATGGGAAGACAGAAGAGAAGGCAGGAAAAATTTGAGGCATTAAAGGGAATCAGTCAGCCATTGTTGGCTTTGAAGATGGAGAAAGGGAGCCATGAGCAGCAGTGTAGGCAGCTTCTAGAAGCTGAAGGGAAAAGAAATAGATTCTTCCATGGAGCTTCTAGAAGGAATGAGTTCTGCCAACTCATAGCCCCAGTGAGACCTAAGATCCTGACTTATAGAACTGTAATAAAATAAATCTGTGTTGTTTTAAGATGCTAAATTTGTGGTAATTTGTTACAACAGCAATAGAACACTTAATAGACTGCAAGAGAGAGACATCAAGATTGTGAATGAAACCCTGTGCAGAAAATGTTGCTTAGTGTTGCCTACACTGAATCTTAATAGTCAGGTCATGGTCAACTGTCTCAACTCTATTGGAAACACCACCAAAGAGGCTCCACCCAGTGGCCCTTCTTACGATACTGGAGTCAGACTGCTAGAAAGAGAACAATACAATTCTCTATAAAAACAAAAGCATAAATATTTAGAAGGAACCAAAAGATTATACAGAGGGTTCCAACACCTCTCTCCACTCTGGTGAGAACCCCTATCCAGAGTGGCTGGAGATAGGATTCTTTCAGATTTTTCACCCTCCTCAATTTGGCTAATCTGTCTGTCCTGTCCACATTTCCCCTTCCCCTTGACTATACTGTTGGGCCTTGAACAACATACCAATCCTGGTGCAATAGAAATTCCACATATAACTTCTGACTCTACAAAACTTAACTACTAATAGGCTACTACTAATGACCAGAAGCCTTACCAATAGCATAAATAGTTGATTAACACGTTTCATATAATGCACGTATTATATACTATATTCTTATAATAAAGTAAGCTAAAGAAAAGAAAATGCCATTAAGAAAATCATAAGGACAAGAAAATATATTTACAGTACTATACTGTATTTATCAAAATAGATTTGTGTGTTAGTGGACCTGCACAGTTCAATCCCTTGTTGTCTAAGGGTCAACTGTATTCTTTGTTTTTGCACTTGCATATTTACATCAGATGGAATCTTTATTAACTGGTTTCTTCAGAGACTTGACTTCAATACACATGATTGATTGACACTTTTTATAAAGGAGAATGCTGTGTGGATACAAAGTTTTTTTTTTCCTGTCCCCTTAATTGTGTTCTCAAGACCACATTCAGTAACAGTTGGAGAGGACTTTTTTTAACCCTTTGAAGATGGAAAGAGTCACTTCTGGCTTGAGTTCCCATCTCACAGTCATTTCCTATTTCCTAGTTAGTGTCCTAGCAGAAAAGGAATCATTCCTCATTCAGTGCCATGGTGCTTTCTACGCCACTCTATTAAATGTTGTGTGGCATCAGTTCACGGGCATTATTGTTTTACCATCTCATACCCACTGTATATGTGTTGCATAAACATGGGCAAAACAAAGATGATATTTGGAATATACTATACAAATAGCATAAGGATGTTAAAGATGTTGCCTTTAGGGCTCAGAAAGAAGCAGCAATTTTCATTTTGATACATGAATGAGACTGAGTATTTTGCCCCTAATGGAGTTAGCTATGGAACTTTACAGGTCGAAGAGAGTCACGTAAGTACAAATTATTGCATGAACATAATGGAACCACCTAAAAGTTGAGACATCTCACTGTTTTCCTGCCTGAGCACCTTCTTGTAAAGAAAGACACCCAATAATTCAACTCAGAGTGTGTTGCTTAAATCCTTGAGTGACCTAATCAACCGGTCACTCTCCCTAAACAGGTCTCCCTCAATGATTGAACTGACTGGACCTCGTTGTAGAACTTCCCATTTTTCCTTGGTGCATTTCATTTTGAGTTTATCCCATCATGATCTTTTAAACTTTCTTTTTAATGTTTATTTTTTAAAGAGACAGAGCGTGAGCAGGGCAGGGGCAGAGAAAGAGGGAGACAGAATCCAAAGCAGGCTCAGGCTCTGATCTGTCAGCACAGAGTCCAACATGGGGCTCAAACCCACAAACTGTGAGATCATGACCTGAGGCAAAGTCGGACGCTCAACCGACTGAGCTACCCAGGTGCCCCTCCCATCATGATCTTTCAAAGTGTATCCTGTCATTCAGATAATCAGAATTAATACTATTTAAACTATTAATATGTGATGATATTATGGTTGTATTTTTTAAAGGTCTTTATTTTATTTTGAGAGAGAGAGGGAGAGAGAGAGAGAGAGAGAGAGAGCAAGCGAGGGGAGGGGAAAGACAGAGGGAGACACAGACTCTGAAGCACGCTCCAGGTTCTGAGCTGTCAGCACAGAGCCCAATGCAGGGCTCCACCTCACAAACCATGAGGTCGATGACCTGAGCCGAAGTTGGACCCTTAGCCAACTGAACCACCAGTTGTTCCTGGTTGTATTTTTTAATTGAAATTTTGTTGAGGAAATTCTAGATTCACATGCAGTTCTATGAAATAATACAGGGATTGGGGTTTCTGGGTAGCTCAGTCAACTGAGTATCAGACTCTTGATTTCAGCTCAGGTTGTTATCTCACAGTTGTGAGATGGAGCCCTGCTTTGGGCTCTGCACTGACAACTGGGGACCTGCTTTGGATTCTCTCTCTCACTCTATCTCTGCCCCGCCCCCACTCCCATGAGCATACATGCATGTGTTCTCTCTCTCTCAATATAAATAAATAAGCTTAAAAAAAAAGAAAGAATACAGGGACCCCAGTTTCTTCCAGTGATATTTTGCAAAATGGTAGTGTAATATTACAAATAGGATATTGACCTCACTGATACAATCCTATCTTGTTCTGATTTCTCCAGTTTTACTTGTACTGATTTGTTTATATGTATGTGCACAAGTGTGTGTATACGTTTGTGTATTTACCACTACAGTCAGCATACTGAACAGTTCGAACTTCACAATGATACCTACTGTTGCCTTTTTATACCTATACCCACCTCCCTCTGACCACCTTCCCTTCCTCTACTGTTTCTAACCTTTGGAAACCACTAATCTGATCTCCATTTCTAAAATTTTATAATTTCAAAATGTTGTAAAAATAGAATCATACCATATGTAACTTTTTGGGATTGGCTTTTTTAATTCGGCCAAGTTCCTTGGAGATTCCCTAAGTTGTTTTGTGTGTCATTGTTTCCTTTTAGTATTCCATGTATAGATATTCTATAATTTGTTTAATCATTCAGCTCTTGAAGGGCACATGGGCTGATTCCAGTTTGTCTATGGACATTTGTGTGTAGAGCTTTTGTGTAGAAGTTTTCATTTCTTTGGAATAAATGTCCATGAGTGCAATTGCTGGGTTGTACAGTAATGACAAGTTTAGTTTTACAAGCAACTGCCAATGTACTTTCCAGAATGGCAAATACCATTTACATTACCACCAGCAATGTATGCATGACCCACTTTCTCTGCATCCTCCCCAGGATTTGGTTTGTCTTTTTTTTTTTTTTTTGCCATTCCAATAACTGTGTGTAGCTATTTCATTGTGGTTTTAACTTGCATTTTCCTAATAGCTAATGATGTTGAACATCTGTTCATGTACTTATTTTCCATCTGTACATTCTCTTCAGTGACATGTCGCTTCATGTCTTTTGCCCATTTTCTATTTATTGTTTGCTTTTCTGCTGTTGAGTTTTATTCTTTATGTTCTTTATTACTTATTTATGTTCTAGACATGAGTTCTTTGTGAGATATGTAATTTGCAAATGTTTTATCCCATTCCATCGCTTGTCTTCTCCTCTCTTATAGGTTCTTTTGCAGAGCAAAATATTTTAATTTGGGGGCACCTGGGTGTCTCAGTTGGTTAAGTGTTTGACTTTACCTCAGGTCATGATCTCACAGTTCATGAGTTCATGCCCTGCATTGCGCTCTCTGCTGTCAGCACAGAGCCTGCTTCAGATCCCCTGTCCCCTTCTCTCTTTGCCTCTCTCTTGCTCGTTCTTGCTCTCTGTCTCTCTCAAAATTAATCAATTCATCAATAAATTAAAAAAAGGATTTTAATTGTGATGGTGCTCAATTATAAATTTTTCCTTTTATGAATCTAGCTTTTAGTGTCAAGGATAAGAACTCTACCTAGCCCTGAAAATTTTCTCCTTTGTTTTTTCTTAAAAGCTTTAGAGTTTTACATTTTACATTCAGTCTACGATTCTTTTTTTTTTTTTTTTTTTGAGGGAGTACATGTACATGCACATGTGAGAGGGGAAGGGGCAGAGAGAGAGGGAGAGAGAAAATAACTCCCAGCACAGAGCCCTATCACGACCTGTGAGATCATGAATTGAGCCGAAATCGATTCAAGAGTTGGATGCCCAACTGACTGAGCTACACAGGCGCCCCTCTATGGTCCACTTAAGTTCATTTTAAAATAAGGTGCAGAATTTAGGTTGACATTTATAATTATTATTTGCCTTGTAGATGTCCTATTGCTTTAGTATTGTTTGTTGAAATGGCTATCCTTCCTCTATTGAATTACTTTTGTGTCTTTGCCAAAAATCAGTTGAGCATATTTGTGTGGTTCTATTTCTGAGACTTCTATTCTGTTTCATTGATTGATTTATTTTTTTTGTCAATACCACAGAATCTCAATTACTGTAAGTCTTGAAATTGGGTAGATTTATTCCTCTTATCTTATTCTTTTTCAAAATTGTTTTAATTATTCTAGTTCCTTTACCTTTTCTTATATATTTGAAATAAAACTTGTCTCTATCTACAAAAATCCTTGATGGGCTTTGATAGGAATTACTTTAAATCTGTGTATGAATTTGGGAGAAATTACCATTTTAATTATGTTGAATTGTCCGGCCCATTAACACATAATGTTAGAGACACGATATATTTCTCCATTTATTTAGTTTGAAATCTTTGACCAGCATTGTGGGGTTTTCCCTATACAGATTCTAGATGTGTTCTATACCTAAGATTTATAACTATTTCATTTTTTTGAGTGATTGTAAAAGGTATTTTTAATTTGGTGTATAAATGTTCATTGGTAATATATAGAAGTACAATTAATTTTTTATGTTTATCTTATATCCTATAATATACTTGCCGAACTTATTAGTTTCAGGAGGGCTTTTTTTTTTGCAGATTCTTTGGGATTTTCTCTTTTTTAAAGATTTTAGTTTATTTTTTATTTTTTTCAAGTTTATTTTGAGAGAGAGAGAGTGTGCAAGTGGGGGAAGAACAGAGAGAGAGAGATGGGGAGAGAGAGAATCCCAAGTAGGCTTCACACTGTCAGCACAGAGCCCAGTGTGGGGCTTGAAGCCACAAACTGCAAGCTCAGGACCTGAGCAAAGTCAGATGCTTACCCAACTAAGCCACCCAGGTGCCCCTTTATATTTTTAAAGTATTCTCTGCACCCAATGTGGGGCTCACCCTCACAACCCTGAGATCAAGAGTCACATGCTCTACTGACTGAGCCAGCCAGATACCCTGATTCCATGGGATTTTCTATATAGCCTATCATGTCACCTGCAAACAGAGGGAGTTTAATTACTTCCTTTCCAATCTGTCATGCCTTTTACTTCTTTTGTTTGACTTATTACAGTTGCCAGAACTTTCAGTACTGTGTTGAATAAAAGTGGTGAGAATGAACATCCTTGCCTTGTTCTTAATTTTATGGAGAAAACATTCAAGTCTTTCATCATTAAGTCATATATTAGGGTTTTTGTACATGGTCTTTATCAAATTGAGATAACTCCCTGCTGATCTTAACTTGAGGAGAGAGGTTTTCTTTTTTAAATAATGAATGAGTGTTAGATCTTATAAGTACTCTTTCTGTGTCAATTGATAAGATTGTAGGAGTTTTCTTCTTTGAGCTTCTTGATATGGTGGATTATATTAATTGATTTTCAAATGTTGAACTAGCCTTGCATACCTGAAATAAATTCTACTTCGTCATGGTGTATAATCTTTTTTATACATTATTGAGTTGGGATTGCTGGTATTTTGCTCAAGAAATACATTGTTGTGTTGCTTTTAGTTTTTGTTTTTAAAATATATACTATCTTTGATTTTGGTTTCAGGGTAATACTAGCTTCATAAAATAAGTTGGAAAGTTCTTCAATTTTTTGGGAAGAGGTTATATAAAATTGGTTTTAATTTTAAAAAATGTTTGGTAGTGTTCTCCAGGGAAACCATTTGGGCCTGGAGATTCCACTTTTGAGAGTCCTTAAGTTACGAATTACAGCTGTCTATTTACATAGCTATGCAATACCCATATATCTGACTAGAGAAATAGTTTGAATATGTTAGCGGAGGAAGGATGTCAGAGGGGACCATGCCCCACCCTCCTGTGCCACCCCACTGCAGCTGGCTCTTTTCCTTTTCATCCTTGGGGTGCCTGCAAAATTAAGTGGGGAGGGTAGGAGGCCTTCCTGTGGGCACCCCAGGTGTTTCCTTGTGGGCCAGCTGTGGATGCCGAGAGTAAGATGGAGGTGTATCACCGGGGTCCTACTGTAGAGAAGCAAGGGCACCTGGTAGATGTCCCCAGCAGCCTCCCCATCCCCTCCTGGTCACAGGGCTTGATAATGAGCAACAAGTGCCAATCTGGACGCAGGCACAGAGATGAAAGGCCCTGGTGAGGCCCCCAGATCCCCCACACTGTGCTCCCGATGCTATCACTGTGGTTGTAACAGCAAAGGGAGGCAGGTGTTGGGGACTAGAAGTGTGTCAAAGTGGGAGGAGCAGGACTGCAGCAGAAGATCCAGGCTGCACCTGGGTTTACACAGGGATGAGCCCAGGACTGCCCACCTCCACAGGGGTGCAGCTTTGGTGTCACAGGTCTCTTTGATTCTGTGTGAAAACCGTAGACCCACTGCGTCCATACCCTGGGCACACCACATCCCTGTGTGAGCAGATGATTGTGTCCCAGCTGCCTCAGGGGCCTGCGGTCTGCCTGGACTGGAGTCTCCAATCTGGCTCGGTGCCCTTCTGGATCAGACTCCTTCCAGAGCAGACCTGAGCCTGTACTACCCAGCTGGCAGTTGATGCCCCTTTTGACTTTTAAGGGACTGAAGGGCTGTGCTTTGGCACCTGAGGATGGCAGTAGCAGGAGAAGGAGGTAATGAGAAAGCGGCAGAAACCTCATGAGTTTAGTCACATGGTCAGTGGCAGAGTCCAGACCTGCATCTGTGTGGGTCTGACATACGAGATGTAAATCACGTGCTTTAGTTTTCTCATGTATACAGTGGAGAAACCGATGTCCTTACCTCGCAGTATGATCATGAGGATTAGATGAGATAATCATGTAACTATGTAACACATGGCCGAGACAGAACATAGTAAGTACTCAATAATATTAGCCATCATTATTATTAATGGTAATATGCCATTTATCACCAAAGGCAGAATTTCAATGATGATAGCAACAATTTAGCATTAACACAAGTATGATGAAACTAGAATTGTTTCTGGTTCATTAACACGTGAGGCCTTTCATTAGAAACTAATTGGAAGCTGTGACATTCCCCTGATATGAGCTCCACGTCAGCCTGTCTAACTGCCTCAATCCCAGATGGAGTGGCCGTCCTGCCTCCCCCCTACAACCTCTCTGTACAGTCAACCAACATGAAGCATCTCTTGACGTGGAGCCCAGTGTCTGTGCCTGGAGAAATAATACACTATTTTGTCGAGTACCAGGGGTGAGTTTGATTTGTTTTGTTTTGTTTTGTTTTGTTTTTTAAATTTTTGTCCCTTAAAGAGTAGTTGATTCCTGGAGATACATTCCTCATGCCAGAGCTGAAGGAGACTTTGTGAGCCCAGGAATAGATTATTTTCCATAATCTGCCTCCTCTGTCTGGATGGCCATTGGGACAGTTGAGGAAGCAAGGGAAATTGTGCTGTGGATTTGACAATGAGCTCTCTGGGAACATAAGTGTGTATAAACACATTGTGGTAGAGCTTCTTTTCAACAGTGAGCTAACTGTCCAATGCTAAAGAAAATCTTAAGAAATGAGTTTGACTCTGATTTGAAGTGGATAAATCATTGAAGTCACAGATCCTTTGGAGATGAGGGGAGGCCTCAGTTTTCCTGACTATTAGCTTGCCTGTAGGAGCCAAAACAAATCATGATCCTAAAGATCAGCAGGACCTGGGGCAAAGTGGGCTCTACTCTTCTCTAGGTGCCCAGGCTCTGAGAGGTGTTGAGGGACAGGGACACAGAAGGCTCTCAGAATGTTTCATTAACAGTAAATACACACTGAACACCTATGTGTGTAGACATTCCTTTAGGCTCAGGGGTATAGATGACAAGATTTCTAGATACAGGGAGCTTCCATTTAGAAGAGGAGGCAGTAAAAAGGTAAAGAAATAAATACACTAGGTCTACGCTGTCCAGTGTGGTAGCACTCGACACAGATTGCTATTTAAATTTTAATTAATTAAAATCACATTAAATTAAAGCATCTATTTTTCAATCATACTAATCACATTGCAAGTTCTTAATAGCCACATGCGGCTAGAGACTACCATATTGAACAACACCGACATGGAACATGTTCTGTAGGCCAGCACTGCTCTAGGGAGTTTCAGATAGTATTCATTGTGAGGAGGAAGCTAAAAGGCTGATGGAATAAAGAGCTGACTCTGAGGCTCCTTTTTATTAGGTGGTCAGGAAGGTCCTTATGAGGAGGTGATGTTTAGCCAGTATCTGAAGGGCAGGAGGAGCCAATCACTGTGAACAGCAGGGATGGAGCATTTGAAATACAGTGAAGGGGTCGTCACAGGCGCTAAAGTAACAAGAGCTCAGCACGGGAGGAACAGCGAGGAGGCCAGTACAGAGGGAACAGCATGTGTAGGGCAGAGAAGGCCAGAGAGTCTTGCAGGTCCCTGGGAAGAATTTGGATTCTGTTCTAAGAATGGCTTTGGAAGCCATTAAGAAGGGAAATGTCATGACCTGTGGAGTGATGAATGGTTTGAGGAACACCAGAAGGGGACACTGGAAGATCAGTCAGGGGACCGCAGCAAGGCCAGGGATGATGGTAACTGAGATTGAGGGAGTGCTGTGGAGATGGGGAGGCCAGGACAGAGGGGGCTTATGCCAATGATAAAAGGAGTAAGAAAGAATGGATGGTTGGTGAGGGAGGAGGGTGGGGGAACTGGAGTGTGGAGCAAATGCTTCTTTTGCTGACCATAAAACGTAGGTGAATGAGGCAGTGACTTGCACCTGTCACTGAGCCTAGTAAAGGGGGCTGGTGTGACACTATACCCTCCTCTCCTTGGCCAGAGAGTACGAAAGCCTGTACATGAGCCACGTCTGGATCCCCAGCAGCTGGTGCTCACCTGCCAAAGGTCCTGAGTGTGACATCACTGATGACATCACTGCCACCGTGCCGTACAATCTTCGTGTAAGGGCCACCCAGGGCTCAGAGACCTCAGCTTGGAGCACCCTGAAGCATCCATTTAATCGAAATTCAAGTAAGGCGCTTCTCTTCTTACTCCCCCATTCCCATTGGCCTCCCCTTTGGGAACCACATTCACTGTGAGTTTCAGGGTCTTGTGAGCATCAAATTGGCCTTGAACACACACAGTCCTGACTGGTCCATTTATTTATTTATTATAAATGTTTATTTATTTTGAGAGAGAGAGAGTAGGTGTGCATGCGTGAGTGGGGGAGGGGCAAAGAGAGAGGGAGAGAGAGAACTCCAAGTTGGTGGCCCAGAGACTGACACAGGGCTCCCTCATGACCTGAGACGACATCAAGAGCCAGATGCTTAACTGACTGAACCACCCAGATGCCCCCTAACTGGTCCATTAAAAATTTTGCCAACTGCTTAAATAAATAAATAAATAATTAATTAAAAATGGCCAACTGCTTCCCACATGCCCTCTCATTTTGAAAGAGACTTTGGAAGTCATTCCTGACTGTCTCTGTCAGGGTCTGAAGGTGGTGGGGAACATGGAAGGATTGGGTAGAAATCAGAACATCAGGGGAGCCCATGGTGGAAGGGACCGAAGAAGGCGAAGACAGATTTGAAGGGGAAGTTGGCCCTCTAGAGTCAGAGTGGTATGATTCAGTTCCTAGCTCAGCCACTTGATAGCTGGGTCCTGCCTCCTCACCTGTAAGAAGCAATAGTTTGCCTCGCGGGGTAGTTGTGGGGACCATGTAAGGTATAACGTGTAACTGTTCAGGGCAGTGCTGTCCCATCATAGCACTCAGCTATTGGTAAGTATTATTATTATTATTATTATTATTATTATTGCCCCAGGGATGCCCAGAGTTGAGAGCCAGAGAGCGGGGAGAGAAGAGGTGGGAGCAGGAATGAGACTCCCAGAATAGGATACCAATAGGAATTTTGGTGCAAAATGTGGGCTTCTCTGCCCAGGCCTCTTTCCCGGGCACTCAGAGCAGATACAGTGGGGGCAGTGGGATCCCAGTATGAGGCACTGGCGGAGACTGAGGTCACTGGAGGGTCCAGTGCCCAGGCAGCACCTGCGCCACCTCTCTCCAGCTCCTAGGAGCCTGGGGCTCTAGCCAACACCATTGCTGGGGGCTGGCAGCTATTGTTGGAAAAGAAGGCACAGGTCAGATGGAGATAAGAAAATGCTTATAAGCCTATGAGGCAGCGGTGTGCAGTAACAGCCTGTGCTTGAGAAGTCACGTATACACAGGAAAAGGTCTTACTGCCAAGCAGCTGAGGAGCAGGAAGGAGCCTCTAAACCTACACCAGAAGATAGAAGATGTCATCCTCTGTGATCCCTGTGTGGGTGGAGTTCGCTACAGAGTTAGGATGGAATCGTGATTCCTAAAGGGGCATTAAATCTGTTCTTTTGCCTTTGAAAAGGGCCACCCTAACTTCTCCCCAGGCATGTGAAAAATCTTGTTTTAGGGCTCTTTTGAAAAAGCTCTCTTAGTCTTAAGGGGAAACCTTGTTTTAAAAAATTTTTTTAATGTTTATTTTTGAGAAAGAGAGAGAGACAGAGCATGAGCAGGGGAGGGGCATGAGCAGAGAGAGAGAGAGAGAGGGAGAGGGAGACGCAGAATCGGAAGCAGGCTCCAGGCTCTGAGCTGCCAGCACAGAGCTCGACGTAGGGCTTGAACCTACGGACGGTGAGATCATGACTTGATCTGAAGTTAGACGCTTAACTGATTAAGCTACCCAGATGCCCCAGTTGAGGGAAGTCTTGTTAAGAGTATAGGTTCTTAACCTTGATTGTACATTCCAGTCACAGCAGACTTTTAGAACGAGAGGTCTGGGGCCCATCCCCAGAGAGTCTGACTTAAATGGTCTGTGTGCATTCTGTTCACTGGGAGTTTTTAACTTCCTCAGATGGTTTTGAGACCCACTCATATGGAGGCTAAATAGCCCCACACAGCAGAGTCTGGAAATAGGGAAACGCATGGGCTCGAATTCTGGCCATTAACTGTGTGACGCTGGGCCAGTCATCTAACTTCTCTGACTTCTCAGTGACGTCACCACACAATAAGAACAGTGCTCGCCTTCTTGAGCTTGCTGGTTGGATGAAACGCAGTAAGTATGTAGAAAGCACAAGACAGAGAGGCTCCTGCCCCAGCAGTGTCAAAACTTCTCCTCTGAACTGCAATGACTTTAGGTTATTTTCTCTAATTCTCTTCTCAACAAAATGGAGAAGAGAGGATCCAGTTTTAATCATGTTTACTTAAAATTGAAGCTTCAGAACTGGTTGTGTTTTGCTGTTGGTCCCTGACTTCCCTCATTCTCCTCTCCCCTATCCAGGCAGCTCTTCAAATGCCAGGAAATGCTTTGCTCTCCAAAAACACCCTCTAGGAACTGCCTTTCTTCTGAGTATCCACTGATCTCAGTGCAGAGGGATTTAGTCCAGAACACACCCCACTGTACTTCCCAAGCCAAGGCCAACTATTGCGGTGGCCCTTCTGGTCCTGCAGTGTCTAGATTTGACAGACAACTATGGATCCGTCATCAGTGGCTAGGGACTGGAGGCTGCCTGTGTGCGCCCTTCTGTCCTTGGTCTGCTGATGGGTAAGAGCCCACAGGGGCTGCTTCCACCCTGTTGGGATCCAGTAATGTGAAAGATGGGAGTTTGTGCTTAAGCTGTAATTTCTGGGGTTGATTATTGGAATTTGTAAAGCCCTCTGACTTTCCAACATCCTCAGTAAGAATATGAGATGAAGAATTCTTGGACCAAGAATAGAATGGCCAATCCATCCACAGGATGTTGATTCCCTGATGCTCGAAAGTTATTAGCAGCCAGTATATATCACTGATCTATGAGAGTTACAGTGATACACATGCCCTGGACAGGTATGTTCATTCCCAGGGGGCAAAGAATGGACCCAACCTTTCAATACAGAACTGAGCTCATGCAGGTGTTTAGCAAGCATTAGGAAATAGCATCTGCTCACCTAGATGAGTCAAGGTGAAGAGCAATTTCTGCCAAAAAAGTAAAGAGAGGAGCATGGATTAAAATTTAAAACAGAAAGAGATGTTTAACTGAGTATTGAGTCACTTTTCTTGAGTATGTATGCCTCCTGAAGATGGAGCAGAGGACTTTATTATGGTCAAGGAGAGGAGTGGAAAAGAGAATTATAGTAAGTCTTTGTCATTAAAAAGTTTTATTTTGCTCATTATTCAAAAAGCGTTTACTGAGTACCTGACACATTAAGATACTATGAGAGAGGAGCGACCACATTCACAGAACGTTTATTACAGTGTATTGTTATACTCCTCCTTCACATGATGATATGAGATGGTAAAATGCCTAAGGGATGAAATGGAATGAGGTGCATGATACAGATACTATGACGTAGTGTTAGGCTACCACTGACCTTCTGATCATATATCAGAAGGAGGACCATCTGCTTCCCTCCTGACCACAGGTACCTGAAACCGTGGCAAGCAAAATCTCATAAAAGTGGGATGATGGTATAGTTTCTGCGTGCTGGGAAGTGCCATCACTTCCCTACAGCCCTGGCATGTTTCTACTGATGACTTGGTTCTGGTCTCACAAGACAGGAATCACAGTCCTATCTGGAACTGGCTTTGATTCTCCCCGCTTCTTGCCAACAGCCATCCTCACCCCACCTGTGATGGAGATCACCAAGGACGGCTTCCATCTGGTTATTAAGCTGGAAGACCTGGGGCCTCAGTTTGAGTTCCTTGTGGCTTACTGGAGGAGGGAGCCTGGTGCCAAGGTGAGACTTCAGCCTTGCCCGTGGAGTCGGGCCCCAGGGATGGAATCACAGACCTCTGCGAGGTGGGCGAGGAAAGCCGGCCCCTGCAGTGCTCACTGGGGGTGGCCTGAGCATGAACAGGCCTGAGTGGAGGGTGGGAAAGGAGAGAGGGGAGAAGACTGAAAATCCTAGAGCCTCCTCTTCAAAGAGTTGCTTTGGTCCACCCCATGCTTTGGCTGGGAGCCTTCCTGGGCCAGATTTGCTGACGTATGGAGGTCGCCTCTTCCCCCTAAACTCTAACACAGCATGATTCATAATACCTTTCAGTGCCTTTCTCCTTCCTCATCAGCCTGTCTCCTCGGCCATTCTCCCTGGTATGTTTAGGTGTAGCAGACCAGAGTGTTCGAGATTATGTAGATGATTTCAAAAGCATACGAGACTGGCACAAGCCTTTTGAGGGTGTGTATCTGGGTCGGGTACGGAAGTTGGGGCAGAGAGCCAGGAGCTGGCTTGTGAATAAGCCTGTCTGATTATCAGCCAACCGGCCACCCAGAGTCCCTAGCGCCCACCACCCTGTGGGAGAGGTGCTGCAGACCGGGCTGGGTGGGGTGTCGGCACTCGTGGCGTGAACGGCCAAACAAACAGCAGAAGGGCCAGAGCCCGAGCAGGAACTAAGGGACCCTGGAGACCCTGTCCAAGATGATCTGCAAAGGCTACTGCAGGCAGCACGAGGAAAACAGCCTTCATAATAAGTCTGGATAGGAGGCAGTAGAGAGCTTTAATAGAATCTAAGAGCAGAGCTGGCCTCGGGTGCCCCTGACCTCATAGCAGTGTCTGGGGGGCAAGGCACATGCCCTAACATCTACTCAACAGGGGCTGTAGTTTGGGTATTTTCCCCTGAAAATTGATGTGTGTAGGTGGGAAAGCAATAACAATGGTTTCCAGTATTTACTCGTGCTGGGTCAGGGCCCAGTGGTGGGACATGGCATTGCCAGCCAGGCAGAGGGAGTGGTATGGGGGACAGATCAGGGCCTGGGCAGGAGGGAGCATGCAGCTTCCTCAGATTCTCTGGGACAGAGCCCACTCCCCACCCTTGGTAACTGGAAAGGCCAGTGCCAAGAGAGGATCATGTACTCTGAGTCACTGGGGCTTGGCCCAGATAAGCCTCTATGGGTACAGATGTGGAGCACAGGCCTCACCGGGTGGGTGGAGGTAGAGGGGTGCACAGATGGATGGACAGACTGGTAAATGGATGGATAGGTGAGGAGGCATAGTCTCCTGGCTCCCTTGCTCTTGTGTGTGCTCTGGCCACACTGGCCATGCCACGCCTCCAGCTCAGTCTGACCCTCAGGGGTTTGCACGAATGTTACCTTATCAGGGAGGACTTCGTTAACCACTGTGTTTAGTCCCTCCTCATCCTTCTACCTCCTTGCCCTACTTCCTTTTTCTTCAGAGCCCTATAACGACCTGACATGTGTCCTGTAATTGTCTGTCTCCCCCCATGTAAGTTTATGAGAGCAAGGACTTTATTTTGTTCACTGCTATGTCTCTGTGCCTACAAATAGTACCTGGCACATAGTAGGTACTTAATAAATACATAAGAATGAATGAATGAATAAATGAGAGGGAACATTCTATAAGCATCCCAGAGAGGAAGTATCTAAAACTTTACTTCCTTGGCTCTGCTTGCCCTGTCCTGTGCTGCTTCCCTCAAGGTATAACTGTTTTCTGGTCTCTTAAAGGAACATGTCAAAGTGGTGAGGAGCAGGGGCATTCCGGTGCACCTGGAAACCATGCAGCCGGGGGCTGCATACTGTGTGAAGGTCCGGACATTCGTGAAGGCCATCGGGAGGCACAGCCCTTTCAGCCAGGCAGAATGCGTCAAGGTGCAAGGTACGGCTGGCTTGCCTGTTCCCTGGGACCCTGCCCAGGTGAAGGCCGCTCCTGGTGGATGCTGGGCTGTCTGCTGGGTTCCTTTGGATCTGAGTTTGCTCTAGGTCTCACTGACCCGCCCGCGAGCTGGGCGTGGGACGGAGGGCAGTTTCTGTGGTCAAAGTGTGATTTCCTGTAAGTCTCCTAGAAGCAAGATTTCACCTTGGGGCTTGTTTGGGTCACTTGACCAGTTGTCTGGAACACTTTCCTCCTGAGAGCTCCCTGGGCCTGAGGCCAGATGTTGGAAGCCCCTGGGAACCAGAGCGGGCTGAGGGGCCGGAGACGTGGCCGGAGCATGAGAGCCAGGCCTGGCGAGGAGGCACCGTGCTGGCTATCGCCCCGCTGCTTTCAGCCGGAAGGGACTTCATGGAAAGTCTACAGAATCCTCTCGTTTGACTTAATTTTTTTCCCTTGAATTTTTTATAGTCTAAAGCCCTATGGTGTTAAAAAAAATCCTTTGCAAAGAAACAAAACAAAACCCCATATTCCATTATTCTGCCACTCGAACACCACGAGGTGACATTTTTCTGTATAATGTTTTCATCTTTAAGTAATTATTTAAAAAATTTAGTACTTTCATATGATTCAAAAAATGTGATATGTGTGGAAACTCCTTTCTACTCCTCTTCCTCATCCTTGTAATTCCAGCCTCACCCTTAGAGATATTCATTTCTTGTATATCTTTCTAAAAACTTTTAAATACATACACAAGTAAATGAGAATATATATATATGTGTATATATATGTATTTCTCTTTATTTTAGCACAAACAGTAGCGTACTCAATGCACTGTTCTGCGTGCCTGGGTAGCTCAGTTGGTAAGGCATTAATGCACTGTTCTGGATCTTGTCTTTTTCACATTATATATCTTACAGATTTTTTCATATCAATAAAGATATGTCCTTCATTACAGCTGCACAGTACATAGTTGTATGTATATGTGACTAATTTAACTAGTCCTTCATTGATGGATATTTACTTTTTTTCCCAATATTTTTGTCTTTTAGCCAATGCTTTAATTAATTGTCTTGTACATAGATCAGTTTGCTGGTGTGCGTATATTTGCTTCTTTTTTTTTAAACATTCATTCATTTTCGAGAGAGAGATACAATTTGAATGGGGAGCAACAGAGAGAAACAGACACAGAATCTGAAGTAGGCTCCAGGCTCTGAGCTGTCAGCACAGAGCCCGATATGGGACTCGAACCCATGAGTGGCGAGATTATGACCTGAGCCAAAGTCGGACCCTTAACCAACTGAACCACCCTGTGCCCCTGGTGTGTGTATATTTGAAGGATGAATTCCTGGAAGCAGAGCTGCTTGGTCACAGGCATCCATATTTAAGGTTTGACACTGTTCTCAAATTTCTCTGCAAGGCGGTGTGATTGTTCTACCGTTGTCCATGTGTAGACACTTGCACATACACTCTGTGCTTGCTTTTTCACAGATATAACATTTCTAACATTTTCCAGGTGGATTTTCTGGTTACTATATTCTACTACTTTTTAAAACCATGTAAGTCAAGTTTGGAGAAGAATTCAAACAACACAGAAGTATATAATGTGAGAGGTACATGTTCTCCATTCTCCCCCACATCACCCAGGTTTCCTTTGCCAAGTTTGACATTGAATCTTCCAGTCATTGTGTGATGCCAGTCCTCACAGGCAAAAATGGGACTGTACTGTGCTTACCGTTCTGTGCCTTGCTTGTCTTCACTTAGAAGTATATTGTGAACATCTTTTCATGTCATTACATGTGGACCAGCCTCATTTTTAAAGTTTACTTATTTTGAGAGAGAGAGAGAGCACAAGCAAGGGAGGGACAGAGAGAATGAGAGACAGAATCCCAAGCAGGCTCCATGCCATCAGTGCAGAGCCCGACGTGGGGCTCAAACTCATGGACTGTACAATCATGATCTGAGCCAAGATCAAGAATTGGACACTTAATCTACTGAGCCACCCAGGCATCAGGACCTACATCATTTTTAAAGAAGATGTATAATAAGTGTATTTATTGATGTGCCAAAATATATGTAACAAAATATATATATGTAAGAAAACATATATAAAAATATATATTCTGTGCTTTCCAGTCTTGCCATAGAAATCATGCCGAAGTGAACAAATTTGTGTATCTCTCAATTCCCATTTTAACAGTTGAATTCCTAAGTGACCATGTCAGTGTCATATAATATATTAAATCATCTCCTATTTGGGGGTATTTAGATCATTTCTATGTTTTAGATAATTTCCATTTTTAATGATGATGTTCATTGATTGATTCATTCAGTGAATACTTACTGAGCATTGACTATGTGCCAAACGCGGGTCTAGTCACTGGGTCACAGCAGGGAAGCCCCTGCCCTCACGGGAGCTTATTCTCTAGCTGGGGAGATGGGCTACAAACAAGTAAACAAATGACATAGTTTCACTTGGTCGTGTGTGCTATGAACAAAACACACCAGAACATACACGGAGGTGGGGGGGGCGGGGAGACTGGTTATGAGGCTGTTTGCCCTAGTCCAGACGTTGCTGTGAGCTGCTCTCTGCATATAATTGTTTCCTTCCTTGAAATAATTTTTTGGAATCCACTCAGAGGAGTAAATGAAAGAGTATGAACATTTGTTTATTTCTTGATGTGTACTGCCGAAGTAGTTTGCAAAAGCACTGAAACAAAGCACACTGGCCCCAGCCACCCACGTGACACGGTCTTCTCCACGGCCTCCCTGGCTGTGACCCCCTTCACATTCTGGGGGAGGGGGGCCTAGAGGGGCTCGATGAGTTGCTCCATGTCACACGGAACATGAAGATGGGAACATAACCTATCACCCCTTCTGCATCTGCAGACACTCACACTTGGCACTTTCTGATACATTTGCTCAGGACAATCACCCTGGGCTTTGGAGCTAGCCCTACCTGTGTGACCTGGGGTAAGTCACTTGACATAGCAGGGGCTCGATATATGGTAGTTACGATGTAACCATTTTCCAAGGTCAGTATTTTCCTCCACAATGTAAGTCAATGCCAAGAGCAAATTGTGAAACACATTTTGTTTTCAGTTACCACCCGGCTCCCTTCTGTGCTGTTCTCTCTCAGCACCTCCCCCTTGTCCTGCCGGGGTCCTGGCACACTGCCTTCCCCCTGGCAGCTGGGCCAAGGTGCGTGCTAACTCAGCTGGTGGCTTAACACATGATGCTCCTCCCTTTCCCTTCCCAAGAAAAAGATTTTAATCTTCCCTCGGGCTTTCTGGAAACAATGCCTTAATCTGGATTCTAAAAAAGTGGTTTTAATGGTGGTAATTTTAGTCAGCAAGGCAGACGTCAAATCTCCGGATGTTGGCATCTGCTGTCCTGGCCGATGTACAGAGACAACTCCGTGGAAGCGACTGAGGCTAGGATGGGACATTTGTCTTCACTGTGGTCTCCTCAGACTGTTCTTATCTTTTCCTTTCCAGGAGAGACGCTCCCGCTGGCGCTGGCCCTGTTTGCGTTTGTTGGCTTCATGCTGATCCTCGTGGTTGTGCCCATTTCCATCTGGAAAATGGGCCGGCTGCTCCGGCACTCCTGTTGCCCCGTGGTGGTGCTCCCTGACACCTTGGTAATGATATTCTTTTTTCCTTTCAGCACGACACTGACCAGGTGGAGTTTGATAAGTCTGCCATGGGCACATATTCTGTGGCTTTACAAGCATTTGTGCAAAGAGGAGAGAAGAGGATTTATAGGAATTCACTTCTTTTTTTTGTTTGTTTGTTTACTTTTTTCAAGAGAGAGATAGAGCATGCAAGAGTGGGGGCAGGCAGAGAGAGGGGGACAGAAGATCTGAAGCAGGCTCTGGGCTGACAGCAGAGAGTACAATATGGGGCTCAAACTCACAAACTGTGAGCTCATGACCCGAGAGGAAGTCGGACACTTAACCAACTGAGCCACCCAGGTGAATTATAATTCACTTTTAATTAGAGGGGCTGACAGAGAACCCCACTCTCTGGGGAGCGGTGGCCTTCCTCAGGCTCCCGTCAGGCCATGGCCACTTGCCCTCAGGACCTGGCCCAGGCAAGAGAGCAGGTGTGTCACACCACTCAGGATGCTCGGCATTTCAAGAGTCATGCAGTCTAGTCTTACTCTCTGGACTGGTCTGTGAACATGCTTGGCCCCTCGCCATAATTAAAACAACAGCTACATTCAGTAGTATGTTCCAGCCCAACATACTCAGCTTGTATGCCAAGGGCCTCACTGGTTCTCAGGGCAAAGTGCATTGCCTTTGGCTGGGGGCTGGGGGCCAGTCTGGACCTGGTCAGTGACCGCCCTCGGTTAGGGGTCCCCACCTGTTTTCTCAGCTCCTTGCAAGGCCAGTGTTCTTATGTTACTCCTGTGGACTCTGGACCACAGGTTTGAGTCTGCAGTGGGCGTAGGTCCTATGCCCATGCCAGGGTGGGAGAAAAGCAAAGCAGGCCTCTAGGAACACCCTGTGTTCCATTTTGCTACCTCCTGTGCCCCCCACACCACCCAGACCTCAACACTTGAAGCAGCACAAAACAAAACAAAGCAACAACAAACAAAAACAAACCATCCTTGTTACCTCAGGGATTGCTCACAGATCTCTCCTGGCAGGAGGGAGTTAGCAGTCAGCTTTTTAGCGGCAACTAGAATCAGAACTGCCTGTAGTTCTTTATTAGCTTGGAGTCACTCTGGAGGGAGTTACTTAGGATAACTGCGTGACCCTGAGAGCGCAGGCCATGCTTTCCCGCCGCAGGGGAGTAGCCTCCCCTATGGCCCATTCTCCAGGACACCCTCCACCCTGTAGCCTAAAGCCAGCTCTCTTTCTCCTTCCAGCGCTTCTACGAAGTCCTACCATCAGCTGACATGAGCGCAGAGTTAAGTGTCAGACACTGTTCTAAGTCTTTAAATATATTGACTCATTTCATCCTCCCTTTTCTGTAATTGCTTACCAATGTGCGTTTCATCAGCACCCCGCCAGCCCACTCGGGATGACTAGATGGTTCACTGCTAAACAGGAAGGCACCATGGTGTAGCCGACATAGGGGGGCAGGGCAAGACTGTTCCCCTTCAGCACGAACCCCAAGGGCTCAGAGTTGTGGGACCATTAAAAGATGTGTATTCTGGGGTGCCTGTGTTGCACAATGGATTAAGTGTCTGACTCTTGATCTTGGTTCAACTCATGATCTCACAGTTCCTGAGTACAAGCCCCGTATCAGGTCTCTGCTGGGATGGTGTGGAGCATGCTTGGGATTCCGGCTCTCCTTTTCTCTGACCCTCCCCCTGCTTGTACGCGCTCATTCTCTCTCAAAAAAAAAAAAAAAAAAAAAAAGATGTGTATTCTGCTGTTGTTGGAGTAGTGTTTTATAAATCCCAATTAGGTCAAAATATTTGATCATACTGTTTAGATATTTTGGTGTGGTTCTATTAGTAATTGAGAGCAAGAAAACAAAATCTCCAACTAGGAGAGGAGACGTGTCTGTTTCCATGTTTGTCGATTTTTCCTTCAGGTATTTTGATGCTCTGTTTTGGGTGCATGCGTACTTATAATTGTCATGTCTTCCTTAATATTTGAGACTTTTATCATCACAAAGTGCCCTCTTTATCTCTGGCAATATCCCTTACCCTGATATCGATATAGTTCTTCATTATTTACTCTTCAAAAAGCCTATCTTCTTTCCATATTTTTACTTTATACTTACCCGTGTCCTCATATTTAAAGTGTGTCTCTTGTAGCAGGGTATGTTGGTCTTAAAGTTTTATTTTTTTAATCCATTCCAATGATCTCTGCCATTTAACTGGAATGTTTAGTCCATTAACACTGAGCTCTGGTCCTCTCATGATCTAACTTCTATGTTTGCATCCATATCCGTCATTGTTCATGGCACCAAGAGAGAATTGCCCTCAGTCAAGGAACTGTAAAAAATGTGAAGCTCGACCAGTGATGTTATCTTCTTTCAAGCATCAACTGTTGGTTGCTCTCCAGTAACTAAGGAAGTTGATTTTATATTTGATCAGGTTTTTTGTAAGTTTATTCATTTTGAGAGAGACAGACACAGCAGGAGTGGAGGAGGGGCAGAGAAACAAGGAGAATCCCAAGCAGGCTTTGCACGGTGAGTGCAGAGCCTGATGTAAGGCTTGAACCCATGTAACCATGAGGTCATGACCTGAGCCAAAACCAAGAGTCGGACGCTTAACTGACCGAGCCACCCAGATGCCCCATGTTTTGACCAGTTTTTAAAGTTGTTATCTGTAGGAGGATCGGTCTAATTGGTGCTCCTCCACCATTAGTGCAGTGAAAGAGAAGGTCCTGGACCAATCTAAAATGGTAATGGTAGGGTAGCATCCCTGACTGAGGCAGGTCACAGCTGTTCTTTTCCACATGTGCTAGAAAATTTAGCTTTCTTCAGCTGGACTTTATCAAACCAGTTGGTTTTCCTCTCAACTCTGTTACTCACGCTTACCCTCTGCTCACAGGGCATTCCATTCCCAACACTGCCTCTCATTTTTCTTCTTCTAGTCTACATTCAGCAGCCCCACAGAGGTCCCTCCTTACCACAGGTCAGGGACATAGGATCCTTCCAAGACCCAAAGTGAGTGACAGAGCAAAAGGCCAGGGAAAGAATCATGAAAAAGGTCAGTTGCTTGTAGAGTTTCAGGCACACAAGAAGAGCTCTCAAGTGGCAAGAAGTCCTAGGAATCCTAATGCAGTAAGAGCCATACTCTAGGGGCACCTGGGTGGCTCAGTTGGTTAAGCATGTGACTTTTGCTCAGGTCATGATCTCCCAGTTCACAAATTTGAGCCCTGCATTGGGCTCTCTGCTGACAGCTCAGACAGAGCCTGGAGCCTGCTTCAGATTCTGTCTTTCTCTCTCTCTCTCTGCTTCTCCCCTGCTCACACTCTGTCTCTCTCTCTCTCTCTCAAAAATAAATAAACGTTGGGGCGCTAGGGTGGCTCAGTTGTTTAAGTGTCTGACTTTGGCTCAGGTCATAAACTCGTGGTTCATGAATTCCACATGGGCTCTGTACTGACAGCTCAGAGCCTGGAGCCTGCTTTGGGGTCTGTATTTCCTTCTCTCTCTGCCCCTCCCCCCTTCATGTTCTGTTTCTCTCAAAATAAATAAACATTAAAAATTAAAAAAAAAACATTAAAAAATTTTAAAAAGAGCCACTCTAAAACATTTTTTGGAGAAAACCCAAACAACTTTAGAGGAGACCAGAAACAAGGATATTCTATGAGAGTATGACCACTTTTATCTGTGGGAGATAGATACCACTACCCTTGCTTACCTTTTGCTTCTCCATTCTTACCATCCTTCCTACATCATTCTGGTGTCTGTTCTTGTGTGTGTTCCTTTCCATAAAGTTTTACTTTTTATTCTTTTTCTCCCTAGATGTTTTCAGGGGATAATTTCTCTGAGTATATATATTTCTCATAGTGCTGTATGAGAACTCGGTCACTAGAGTCCATTAAATCCCACACAGATTCTGGAGCTATAGGTCACCACCCCCCTCTCTCCCATCACAGCCTTGACTTGAGCACAGCCTAGCAGCACTTCACATTTGCCTTAGTTCTAATCCTCTAAAGTATTAAAAAGCAACTTCCAGGCATCCTTGCAAAACTCACACATCTTTCCAATCAAACTTTGGAAAATTGCCAAGTGGAAATCCTTGACAATCCTTCACATAGCCCTGTGGAGTTTGAGTGTTTAATTTATCTGTTTGGATTAAACACTTCATGTCTACATCTCTAATTTCATGGTTGGTGATGGTTGTACTCTGAAATACACCGTTAAGATTTTCTTTCCATTCAAATTTATATCACCAAGTAATAGTCTAAAACAAAAATATATATGCAAAGGAAATTATATAAAAAGTGGTCAAGGGCACCTGGGTGGCTCAGTGGGTTGAGCATCCGACTTTGGCTCAGGTCATGATCTCACAGCACATGAGTTTGAGCCCCGTGTATGGAGCCCATTTCAGAGTCTGTGTCTCCTTCTCTCTCTGCCTCTCCCCCACTCATACTCTGTCTGTCTGTCTGTCTCTCAAAATAAATAAACATTAAAAAAATGTAAAAAAAGAATGCTCAGTGTATAGTCCCCATTTAAAGTATTATTTCTTTCCCTTGTCTTTCATCCATAATTGCTTCATAGGGATGGAAGCTTTGGTGCGAAAGTCTTCCTTTCCTTCTATGACTCACTTTACTCTTTCTCTTCCTGCTGTCACATCCCACTGGAATATGGGTAGCTAGCATAAAGGTGGCCCCAAGTTAGTCATTCTCCAATGGGCCATCCCAACTTTGGCTTTGTGTGCTTTACAGAAAGCGGAGTTTGTGAGCTCAGATGCCTCTGGGACCCAGACAGGTACCAAAAGAAAAAAAAGAAAACAAAGAGCGAGCACAGCAGTGAATATAACTCGGTAGGAAGAGACGGTAGGGACCATGGCAAACATGTTCCAGCGAGAGAAGGCGCTGGTTTTCCGCTCGCGCCTGTTGTTGCTGGAGGGGGAGTGAACCAGTGGTGCCAGATCTCCAAGTTTTAAATGAGGAACCAGAGCTCCAAATGTTTATGAGAAATCTCCTGATTTTTAAATCTGAAAACTAATTCAGATTAAAAAGCAAATCAACTGAGCCTTGCTTGAAAGTTTGTTCTAGCGTATAGGACGAGTGTTTCACTCCTTCTGAACTTCTGAGATTATGCTGTTTCACTTTCATGTTCTAGAACTCCACTGTCCAACACGGTAGCTGCAACCCATGTGTGACTATTAAGCACTTGAAATGTGTCTAGTCCAAATTGAGATGGATTGTAAATATAAAATACACAATGGATTTCAAAACCTCATTTCATTAATATTTTTATATAGATCATAGATTAAAATAATATTTTAAAGATAAAATACATTATTAACATTAATTTCACCTGTTCCTTTTTAGTTTTTAAAACGTGCTACTAGAAAATTTTAAGCTGTATATATAGTTCAAATTATGTTTCCATCGGACAGTGCTTCTCTAGAGTTAAATAATCAAATATAATCACTGCAGACTTAGGTAGCTAGGATCCTAAGGGTCTGACTGGACCAGCAGCAGGGGATTGGTGGTGGCCTCTGCACGACACTCCCCCTCAATGAACCCTGTACGTTATCCTCCCCTGTTATTTGCCTGTGAACACTAGGACTGAGCCCTGCAGCTGCCTCTTTGCAAAGAAGGATCAAGGGCACCTGCTCCAGGAAGCTGATGTCTCCAGGCACTGAGGTGCCTACTTGCTGTGCCCTCTTCTGAGTGATGACGGGAAGGGCTATGGGAGACAGCTATAGAGGAAGCTAGCGAAGCTGGTGGAGGCGAGCAGGCTAGGAACAGTGGGGACGGTCCCTCTGAACTGTTGACACCTGCATTTTTACGGCCAGTTAGGATTATGTTTTGGAGTTGCTGGGAGAAGAGGGTAGCAACATGAACGTACGTGGGAAGGGACTCCAATTTATGAACGCCATCTCTGGCCTGGGCGCCCTGCCACATGCTGTACACTGAGCATCTCACAAGGTCATTATTTTCAGAGCTCTCTGGTGGAAGGAGGTTAGACTTTTTGACCAGAATTACATTCTGGGCTTTTGTGGGGCAGTATCCCAGAGAGATGTGCATGGACACAGCAGGGCCACAAGAGATCTGCTCGTCTGTGAACTGGGGGATGATCTCAGTAAATGGTGGAAGCCTCTGATCCAGGGGTTAAAATTATCTTTTTTTTTTTTTTTTTTTGCTGCTTGAAAGTTAATTAATCAAGTAGCTGAGATTTTTGCCATATTCTCTATAATTGTGACTCCTACTTTACTGCTACTATAATGTAGCAGCAGTATAATATTCTACCATAATGAATATTATGACATGATAATGAATGAATATTAATGAAAATTATTTTTTCAGAAAATAACCAATTCACCCCAGAAGTTGATCAGCTGCAGGAGGGAAGAGGTGGACGCCTGCGCCACGGCCACGCTGTCTTCGGAAGAACCCTTCAGGACCTGGATCTAGCGGGCTCTGGGAGCGCCCTGTTGAGACTGCGAAGCTGGTGGGCATGGCACAGGAACCACGAAGGGAGAGGCTGTGGATCAGTTTTCCTCCATGGACAAAGGACAAGAAAAGCAAGAAGAGCCTGCTGGGTCTACGTCTAGAAACGACCATCAGAGGCAGAGTGGTTTGGCGGACAGCACTGAGGCGGGGTGAGGAGACGTGGCCTCTTAGAACTAGATCTGGCTGCCTTTCGCGGACTGAATGACCCTGAAGAGAGGGACTTGGTTTCTCTGGTCCTCAGTTTTGTCATTTATAAAATGGGGAGAATTAACTATACAACTGTTAAACCACCGTATGTACATATATATCCAGCACTTGCAGAGCTTTGGGAGACTGGCAACGCTGTACATTGTGATTGTTTCACCTTTTCTGCAGAGTGTAACAGGAGTGTAACAAGAATGATAAAAACTCTGCACACCAGCTGGCTTGAAGATCCGGCTTTCCAAAAGGAAACCTTGAGGAGGAAAGGAAGGACGGGCACAGCACTGTTGACTTCACTTCCAGCCAAATGCCTGTGCGGAGGTGAAGGACTCAGCCAGCTCTACAATACACGACCCAGACAGAGGCCCCAGGCCCGTGGGAAATGGGATGCTAGGGACTCACGAGATACTGTAAAGAGTAAATAATGTGTGCACACTGAAGGCAGCAGGTAAAATGGATGCGTCTGAGGAGAGGAGAATGCGAAGGATGTCAATAAGGGTGACGTTTGCTGTGTTCCCTTTACCTGTAGAGTTGTTAAAGTATAGAACTAAAACTAAAAAGGGGTCACCTTGAAGAATCTTTTTGGCTTCTTCCAGAAAAGTGGTCCTTGCGGTTCTAGTAACATTATCAACCTTGTGTCCAGAGAGGCTCCTGAAGCCCGCATTGGTCAGGAGTTGCGGGGGTGACCTCAGGTAGGGGTGGGGCAGGGAAAGTGTGGCAGGCAGCTTCTGGCCTCATGAGTGCCCTGACCGATGCAGCCGGCCAAAGCCTTACCTGGTCAGGGTGCTCCTGGACCTTCCTGGGGGCCTTGCTCCACAGGAAATGCCTTTGGGTACCTCTCCTGCTTAAGACAGCTCACTCAGGGCGTCCTTAGCTCCTCCCAGCATGTTTGTCCATGATTCACCCCCGGAAGCTTCTTCCTGCTCTTCTCTCTACCAGGTGAGGAAAAGAGTCAGGGTTAGAGAAGGAATGGAGAGGGACGTTTCTTGAGAAGTGAAGGGTTTCATCTCCAAGGCCTCCCTTCTTAGCCCCTGCCGCCGCCTCCCAGCTTTGGAGCCTTGGAGCTGGTTTGTCTCCACGCCAACTTCCTGGGCACCTTCCAGACAGCCCAGAGGTGGGGACCATCTTCCTGTTTCAACCAGGGAGTTTCCCCGACAAGACAAGGCCTACAACCCTCTCTCCACCCAGTGGGGTCTCAAGTCGCCAGAGGTGGGCTCTCCAGAAGGATGACATTACTGAAGGTCTTTTCCTTTGTGCAGTTGTATGCTTCTGTATTGTTCTTCTTTCATGAAGAGTATGTGTTGATTTTATATTTAGCCTACCTGGAAACATATTTTCAGTTTGTAAAAATAAAGGCCATATTACTCTACTGGTCACCACTCTCCCTCTTCCCACTTCCACCCTGGGGCTGCTCTGTCACCTGTCCAGACCTAGAACCCAGAAATCACCTGAGATTTCCCTCTGCTTGAGTCCCTCTCACGATTTGTCTCAGTGCTAATCCATTCCTGCTGCGTATATATGTTCAGAGAAAATTCTCTCAATGATTCTGTTGTCTTTCCAGTTCTCAAACATGCTCCCACTGAGGTCACTGCAATCACGCACCAGACATGGAGCTAGTTCACAACAGTGGAGGGCTTGTCTCCTGTGTAGCTGGTCATTCCCTCTCCCCCGGACTCATGTGACCCCCCAGACCTTCTCTCCTCCCCCCCAATCCATTTACCCCCATCACCTGGCTCTTTAAAGTGTGACACTTTAAGGAGTGAAAAGAGGGGCACCTGTCTCGCAAAGTTGGTAGAGCCTGAGACTCTGATCTCCGTGCTGTAAGTTCGAGCCCCACGTTGGGTATAGAGGTTACTTTAAAAAAAATCTTTGGGGCGCCTGTGTGGCTCAGTGGGTTGAGCAATGGACTCTTGATTTCAGCTTAGGTTATGATCCCAGGGTCATGGGATCAAGCTCTGCATTGGGCTCTGTGCTGAGAGTGGTGGAGCCCTCTCTCTCTCCCTCTCTCTCAAAATAAGTTAAAAAAAATAAAAAGATTCTTGGGGTGGTGGGGTGGCTGACTTCAGCTCACCGACTTGGACTCAGGTCATGACCTAATGGTTGTTAGTGAGTTCGAGTCCCGCTTCGGACTCTGTGCTGACAGCTCAGAGCCTGGATCTGCTTCGGATTCTGTGACTCCCTCTCTCTCTCTGCCCCTCCCCAACTCATGCTCTGTCACTCCTTCAAAAAAAAACATTAAAAATGTTTTTCTTTAAAAAAAATTCTCTCTCCTTCTGTCTCTCCCCTGCTTACTCTTTCTCTTGCCCTTAAAAAGAAAATCTTTAGGGCATGAAAAGGGGCACAGTTAACTACAACAGAACAGGAAGACTGACCATCTCTGTAGTCCTGGATGTTGCTCAACCCCTGGAATGCCCCTGTCCCCAGAGTCAAGCCCAGCTTTCTCTTTTTTATCTTTTAAACGTGTATTTATTTTTGAGAGAGAGAGAGAGAGAGAGCGAGAGCGAGCAAGCACGTGCGACCGCGCTCTGACAGCAGAGCCCAACTTGGGGCTCAAACTCACAAACTTGAGATCATGACCTGAACCGAAGTTGGACAATTAACCGACTGAGCCACCCAGGCGCCCAAACCCAGCTTTCTTCCCCTGCCCTCAGGGAACTGCCGGACCCCAGTGAACAAAGCAATCTGCTCCGTGAAGTTTACATTTCATAGGGAAAAGGGGAAAGATGAAGAATAAAATAATACAAAATCAAGTAATTATAGTAATTGTTATTTTAAGTAAATTGTCTGGCATATTGGGAATGTGCAAGACTAATGAAAAATGAAAAGGTAGAGCAGAAAATGGGGTGGGGGCAGGTTGCAGCCTCCTCTAAATGAAAGTGAATGGAAACACCGGAACCACACTGTCCATCACATCCTTATGTAGCCGCACGGGGTGAGGAGATGACTTTCAGCTCTAGAACAGAGTAATTTGGGAACAAATCTTGAGGAGTGTGCACTCCAAAACAAAAACTTTATTTAGTATTTGGACTGTTTGTATTGACAGTGTGCGTGCGCCTGCAACAGCCTCTTTACTGGCTGCTCTCCACTTCCAGTCCTTTCATACGTGCCTGTCTCCTGTCCTGCCAGCGATTCCCAGTGACATGCCTTTATTTTCCTTCTACAGAGGTTTTGTACGTTCAGTTTGTCTAGCCTCTTCCCCATCTTTTATATGTGTTATGTATATATATAGCTTCTATGTATAATATATATGTATATACTTTTTCTCATTTTCTATATGCTCTATTTTATTATTAGGCTCTCTGTGGGTGCAGAGCTCTTAGTTTCCTTTGAATCTGGTCCCTTCTGGTGCCAGAATTGATTCCTTCTGTAACTTTTGCAAAGCTTCTGGAGCCCGCTTAGAACGGGGACCTCCTTAAGTTCACGGGTGTCTGGCGCCACCTTGTGTTGAGTGCTGGAAAAATTCCTTCTTGTGTTCCCACTCAGCCAAACGCCTAGAGTTTCCTAGATAGAGAAAGGAAAACTCAGACAAGTTTCCCAGAGTGAGAACTCAGTTACAAATCGTCCATGAGCTTGACCTCTAACAAACCTCCACTGTCAGTGGATTCAGAGTTTAGTGGACACCATCTCCTCACTGGGGCTCTTGTCTCCAGCATGTCCTTAGGGGCGTCTCTCTGTTCACGTGGCATTCCCTTCCCTACTTGGGTGTCCATCTTGGGCACCTAGTCTGTGAAACTTGAAACTGGCATACAAGAGTTGACCCCAAATTACAGTTTGTCTTGTGGATTCCAGGGACTCTCAGATCCTCAAGCATCTAACAAAAAATCTCGGAAAACCCACTCTTGCCTGAACTGGGAGCAGGCACGTGTGGGTGCAGTACGCTCTCAAAAGAAAGATCCAGGCCTTCCCGCCTCCCTGTGAGAGGTTGCAAGCCCAGGGAAGGTTGTAAAGCCCCATTAAGGATCCCGGAGGAAAAACTGAGCAGGAGCCTTCTTGGGTACCTGCCAAAAAGCCCCAAGAGCAAAAGCACAAACCCTCTTACTGTGGAGGAGGTACTGGTCCCTCCTTTGGACTCCCTTGGGGAAATTAATAAAGACTACTTAAAATCCTGGCTGTTAGAAAAATGAGTGCCTGCACAAACTTCAGTAATGTCTACATTTTGCTCCTGTATTTTAAACCAGTCATGTATGACATGGCTCTGTGCCTCCACGTTTCCTGGAGATGCCTCTGTGAAAGATTAAGCCTACAAACATCATCTTCAGTTTCTAGCCTGCGGAAATCATCTCTCAGAACGAGGGCCCTCTGAGGTCATCCCACCTACATTAACGAGGCTGAGGAGCCTTCCCAGGTGAGGCTCATTTCATCAAGTTAACTCAACACTCTCACCATCGGTCTGAGTTTTGTAATTGGAAACAGATCAAAATGGAATAGCGCCCTCTCCTCAGATTAAGCCTAGATTGTGGAGGATTGCCAACGAGGTGAAGAATTACTGTACTTTAGGTGAAGAGTTTTAAGTCAGAGATGGCAGCAAGTAGATGATGTAAATTTAAATATGGGCCACTGTAAGCTGTTCAGTTTTAAATTATGAGATAAGCTGATATAATCCTTATGATATAAGGATTTGTCTCTTTCCTTTCTTTTCCTCCTCCCCTTCCTCCTCCTCATCTTTTTCCTTCTTTCTTCCTTTCCTCCCTCTTTCTTTCCCTCCCTTTCTTTCTTTTACTCCTTTTTCTGAGAAAGTTTTTAAAAATTTTCTTTTTTTAATATTTATTTTTGAGAAAGAGAGAGAGAGAGAGAGAGAGAGAGAGAGAGAGAATGGGGGAGGGGCAGAGAGAGAGGGAGACACAGAATCCGAACCAGGCTCTAGGGTCTGAGCTGTCAGCACAGAGCCTGACGTGGGGCTCGAACCCACAGACTGTGAGATCATGACCTGAGCCAAAGTCAGATGCTTAACTGACTGGGCCACCCAGGCGCCCCGAGAAAGTTTTAAAGTCTGTAGGAGAAGCTTAATTTTGGGTTGGCAAAGACAAGCTGCAAAATGAAGAACTGCTAGGCAGCAGCTTGGATCTGAGTGTGGTTCTAAACATGCTGCCTAAGAGCAAAAAGCCCAGGGTCTGGGGACATGTACAGTATCAGCAGGGTGTATGCCTGCTCTTCACTTAGGCTAACGATTCATTTAAAAAATCACACCCCCCCTCCCCAAACATTTATTCCAAAATTACTTTTTAAATTAAATACCATTTAAAACTTTAAAAAGACATCAATAATATTGATAACTGAAACCAGATAACGTATCTTTTTATCTAATTTCAAAAAATGTAGTCTTGTGATTCACTTGAAATCCCTCCTACAGATTGCAAAGTCAGGAATTTGGGGCATGATTTCTTTGATTATGGGGCAGAATTTTGATATCTCCTCTCACATTAACTAGTTAATGTCCTATGAAGCAGTGTGCTGTAATTTCTTTATTTTTTAAGATTTTTATTTTATTTTTTTTAGAGAGGGCATGCATGTGGGGGAGCGGGAAGGGGGAGAGAGTGAGAGAATTTTAAGTAGGCTCTACTCTCAGCACAGAGCCTGACGCGGGGCTCCATCCGGGGTCATTTACCTGAGCCGAAATCCAGAGCAGGATGGTCAATAGCCAAGCCCCTGTGGGATAATTTCTAAACAGTGACATCTTTTATGAATGGGTCCTATGAGAATCCACATAATCTGGATTTGTAAAAAGTTTCTACTTAACCTTTCTGAGAATGATTTAAAGGTGAAATAATCTGTTGTTTTCAGTCACTAAAAAATTGTGATATAATTTGATATATCTGGCTATGTATTTTTTAATTGAAACTTTATTGAAGTTTATCTAGTTATATTTTATGACATTCTTATTTGGCTTTGGAAAATTGGAATTTTGTATAGAATGAAGGTAATTGGTAACTGTTTTCCAAAGACTTTGGAGAATTTGGAGTTCTACTCTCTGTTGATCAATAATTAAAATAAGGACAATAATAATGTACATGAAGTAAAGTCTGAATTTTGATCCATGAGTTAAAGGGATTTCAGGTAAAATCTAAAGATTCTGCATTTACAGGTACTGTTCTTGGATAATCATAAAGAATTCGATCCTTTCATGAAAAAATTAATAGCTTTGATTAGTTCTGGCCTTAAGATACTGCTAATTGATTTTGATTCTTCACTGCAAACCTTGAGGTAACAATACCTAACACTGTATATTAGGTTGCTGAGAGAATGTTGAACATTATAAACGAAGGGAGGGCCTGTAGCTCATAAAAGGAGCGAGAAAAATTAGAAAGCTTAGATTAGAACAGGGCTTTACAAGAAAAGATAAAACACAACCGAACGTGTCAAAATAATGTAGATTGGATAGGTTAGTTACCAGGAGGCAGAATTGGTTTTTTTCAGCCAGAAGTCACGTGTACCGATCTTGATCTTGTCCCTATGGGGTGAGCCATTGTAGGAGGACGGATAATGGTAAATGCAATCACCGTGCAGAATTTTGGCCACTCTGCTGCCAGAGGTCTCTGCATCCTCTTGTGTCAGAAAGGACCTTCTTTCTCCTTGTGGTTGCCAGTCTCCACCTCCCAAGAGCCTTGGTCTGTGGGCTGTCCTAATGCGAGGGCTCTCAGATTGAAAATGAAAGAAAATGAGTGGCTCATTCGGTTGTGTGTCTGACTTCAGCTCAGGTCATGGTCTTCTTGCTGGTGGGTTGGAGCCCCGAATAGGGCTCCGTGCTGGCAGCTCGGCGCCTGGAGCCTGCTTTGGATTCTGTGTCTTCCTCTCTGCCTGCCCCTCCCCTGCTCATACTCTGTCTCTCTCTCTCTCAAAAATAAATAAACATTAAAAGAAAAAAGAAAATGAAGGAAAATGGTTGCATTAAAGCTCTATGCCAGGAGTAACAAAGCCAAATAGAGTGAGAGATTATAAATGACTCTAGAGCAGTTTTTTTTTTTTTTGCAAACTGTTAGTGGAATGCAGCCTAAAAACAAGCAAAAAAAGTAAGCATTAGAAAAATTGAACTTTATTTGGTAATGAGATAATTTACATTAATGTTATAAAGCTATTTCAGAATTATTTTCTTTTCAGACAAAGAAAATAAGCAGTTATATCAATTTTTTTAGGAATCTAGGCTTTTTTTTTTTAGCATAAAAGAAAAGGAGGTACAATTGAGGAATAAAGGATTTGAGTAGGAATACTGTATTGTTAGAACTGAACTGGAAAAATCAATATGAACTCATGCTTTTAAAAGAACAAAAATAGTAAACTAAAAATACATCCTTTTGTCTCTTTGTCTGTTGAAGTGGCCAGGGACACATATCACCCGACAATGCGCCTCGGCTTCCACATTCTGGCCTATAGTTCTCTTTTTCCCCTCCGAAAGCACCTTGGGAGAAATGGCAGATTCTGTACTTGTAGCTGAAAGTTCAAGGTGAACCTGAACAACTAAACAACAAGACCAGAAAGCAACAGAGTCTAAATAAATTAATGGAATCAAAAGGACATTGGAGCGAATCTAAAAAGGGCTTCCACCGGCAAAGTTGAGACAACTTGAACATCGGAAATTAAGAGTATCGGCTTACGGTCCTGAAGTGAACCAAGTTGACATAGAGTAAATCTGAAAAGTCGTGAGTCTAAAATGGAACACAGAGTGCATTTAAATCACGTAGTCTAAGAGCAGATTAAAAGTGTATTTTGTCGGTATTACTATCTTCTCTGTTGTATAGATGAAGTAAACAGAAACGCATAAACATGAATACCTCAGTTAGAAACATTTTTACATTTCAAGAGAACATAAGTGAATTGACCCTGCCAATTGAAACCCTGAGTCAGACAAGGTCACATAAGATATCGAACTCCAATTAAAGTATCTTTGATTATACTCATGTATTGAAAAGACCCATAAAATGAATGCTTTTAGGAATTAAGGTGAATGGATCCTGGCCTTGCAAACTTCCTGAGTCTGCCTCTTCTGGCGGCTCCTGGCACTGCCTGGGGACAAGCCAGGAAACAGGAACTGTGACATTTCAGTGATTCCACTCAACAGCTAAAGGCTCTGGTATTTGTGATATAAAAACGAACAGTAAAATTTGAGCTAATATTGAAAAATTATAATATTTTTTTACTTAGAACACATTAAACAACAAATAAAAACCCTACGACAAGCATAGAAATATATCACAGAAGAAAGGACAACACTTTTTATGTGCCTTTAATGACATTTTTTTCTGCTTCGTACACAAGGACCCCCCAAAATTAGGTGTTTGGTCCTAAACAATGTGATTAGCCAATGAAGGAGACAGAGGAAGGAAGAATTACTCGAGCCTAGGGTCTAAGAAACTGGAAGAATGACAGACTGGGAAGGCGGAGTGGCCTGCGCTTGGGGCAAGGATGATGAGTTTGTTTGGGATGGGGTTTGGGGTGAGCAGTGAGAGCAACAGTCCCAGGACACAGGCCCATCCCTGGCTGTGGACAGGGAGGCCAAGTTGTGTGAGCAGAGAACTGAGGTGGGTTAGTTTGTTCTCTCCGTCTTTACAGTTTCCTAGAACTTGAAGGAGGTAAACTGCAAGGAGAGGGTGGTTGTCAGCCTCCTGTGCTGAGCAGAGAAGAGGCCAATGGAGGGCTGTGTTAAATGTGGGGGCTGAAGGCCCCATGGCCTGGAGCCCTGAAGGGAGCTAGAAGGAGTGGAAGAGGCAGCCCACTCCTTCCAAAAGCATGGGGACAGGAGGAGAGAGTCAAGGAGAGCAAGAGTGGCTGGAGTGGCAGATCCCAGCATGCCAGCATCACTTGGGGAATGTTAAAAAGGACACACGTCTGGTCCTCAGATGACATGAAGAAGGATTTCCTGGGAAAGCTTAGGGGGTGGGTGGGGAGGTTGCTAATCTACTATTCAGTAAACAAACAAACAACAACAAAGTAAAGGGAAAAAAAAAAGACTAACTTCTGAGAAGGCGGCTGAGAATCAGAAACACTGAATTGAAGCCTGTTCCTATTTACAGATACATTTTTGTCCTGTTGTAGCTGGTTCCTTGTTGTATGACCTTGGACACCAGGGTTTGGGGATTGGCCTAGTGCCACAGGCGTGGAGTGCCCGGGCTACCCAAAGCTGACGGATTGGATGAGCGTGCAAGGCCTTGCAGGTCCGGGGGCCCAAGCATCTGGAATCGGGCAGCTATAGGGGAAAGTCAGATCACAGGAGCACCTAGGTGCTTGGGGGTACAGGACATAAACCTTATTCCAAGCCTTAACCTATACAAATGTGCATATATCCCCTGAAGGCAGAGCTGGAGGCATCTGGATTGCCTTGCCAGGGTGGGGGGTGTGCTGGACAGTTGGGATGCCCTCCGGTAAGAGATACCTGGGAGCCTTGATTGTGGGCAAACTCCTAAGCCCCATTAGGCAGTTCAAATGGGGTCAGACTGTTGCAAGTTTAAGGCTGCTGCCTCTGATAGATGTTTGGGGGTGGGATCCCTTCACACAGGCGGCTGTGCAGGTGGTTTTGGGACTTGTCTGGCTCCCTAGGCCCAGAGGGCCTGGCTGCACTGGGTGGGCTGATAGGGTGTGTACTGCGCATGCGGAAGCCGCAGAGGTCCAGGTCTGGGAAGGGAGACGCCGCAAACATGGCAGCTGTAGAGAGAAGCCCAGTGACCTGACGGAGCTACTGGGGTTAAGTGGCATCTGCCTAATTCTAAGTCTTAGTCTACGGAAATGCACATATTCCCCGGAAAGAGAAGCTGGAGGGGTCTGGACTGCTTGACCAGGACGAAGCCTGGCGGGCTGCCGGGGGTACCATTCCCTGAGACATCTGGAAGCCTTGATGACTGGTAAGCTGGGGACCCTAGGCGGCAGCCAGTCCAAATGTGGACTGACTGTTGCTCCTTTAAAGCAGCTGCCCCAGAGAAGTTTTGGGGAGTTGGGCCCTCTTTTCCCTGGGGGCTATGCAGGTGGTTTGGGACCGCCCTGAGCTCCACAGGGCTGGAGGGGCGGGGCTGCCCTGGGCAAGCTGACCTGTGCGTGCTGCGCACGTGTGAGCCGTGCTGGTCATGGGAGCCAGGGACCTGGGACAGGAGAAGGGTCGCGCAGGCATAGTCAAGGTTGCTGGGGGCTGTGTGGGGGGGGGGGGGGGGGGGGTGTGCGCAAGGTCTCAAGCTCCCCTGGAGGCAGAGAGGCACATGGGCTGTCTTGCCAGAGTGGTCACGTGGGAAGGTCAGAGTAATCTCCAATAAGAAACCCTTGGGGACCTTGGTTGCTGGAGGAGACCAGGACACCGTCAGGCAGCTGGTCCAGGCGGGGACTGGAAGTTTTCAGTTTCAAATGGCGCCTCAGAAATATCTTCAGGCTGTGGGCTTACTATACCTGAAGCCATTTAGTTGGTGGGGTGTTGCCGGAGACCCATGGGTCTGGGGGTGCACCCTGCAGCCCCAGGCCTGCTAATGAGATGCCGTTTGTGGTCTGTGATTGTGCATTTGCCGACAGCACAGGGGAGATGGGGTCCTGGGACAGAGCAACGTTAGGTGGGGCTGGCTTAAGGAAAGGATTTTGGGGGCTACTTAGCATCTGCCAAATTTTAGGCCTTCACCTGCAGAAATGTGCCTATTCCCCCTGGGGGGGTGGAGCTGGAGGCCTGTGGGCTGCTATGGCAGGGTGGGCCCCCACATGGGCTGGTCCTGTACCCTCCACTGACAGACACCTGGGAGCCATGCTTGCTGGAGAAACCCAGAACAACATCAGGTAGCCAGTCCAAGTGGGGGCTGACTGTCACTGGTGTAAAGCTACCACCCAGGAAAGATTTTCAGGGAGTGGGCACTCTCCACACTGGGGGCTGTGTAGGTTTTGGTCTGAACCTGAAAGGCCTGGAGTGCCCCGGCAGGCAAAGGCTGCCTGGCACAGTGTGGGCCGGCAGCGCAGAGCAGAGGAGCCAGAGACCTGCATCCAGGCTGCTCTGGGGAGAGACTGGGTCACAGAAGCAGACTATTGAGGTGACCGGCGCCTTGCCTAATTCCAAGTCCTAATGACACAAATGCCCATATTCCCCCTGAAGGCAGAGCTGGGGGCGTCTGGACTGCCTTGCCAGGGTAGGGCTGCACTGGACTTTTGGGGCACCCTCAAACAAGAGACACCTGGGAATCTTGATTGTAGGTGAACCCTGGGACCCCATCAGAAAGCAGGTCTAAATGGGATCATTGAGGGTCTTCTTGCTCTGACTCTGTATGGTTGGAGGATTGCTCTCTCCTTCCATGGGGCAGCCTTCCTTCACTCCCTATTGCCTAGACAGAGGCCCAGTCTTTTCTTGTCCCTTTCAGAAGAGCAGACACCTCTCCATGGGAACCGATGAGGGGTGCACTAACTCAACATCCTGGAGAACCCCACTGCCAGAGGGTACCAGTAGCACTGTTTCTGGCTTCAGACTCCCTGGGTTTGAATTATGACTCTATCACTTAATAGCTGTGTGATCTTGGGGAAGTTACTTAACCTCTCTGAGCTTCAATTACTCATCTGAAAAATGGAACTAACATTACTTCCCTCATCATGGAGGGAGAATAGTAAATGAGAAAATACATGTAAAATTTTTAGTGCTGTGTCTGATGGATAGTTGGTACTCCATGATTCCAGTCAGCTGAACTTCTTGCTGATTGGCCAGTTGCTCTGCTCTCAAGGAAGGTGATGTATGGCTGCCGAGGCCTGAGGGGTGTGGCTCTATGGGCTGCTTCTGTGCCAAGCAAATGTGGTTCCTGGGGCATCCATGTTGCCTCTCTGGGTCTGGACTCTCCGTCTGCCCCAGTGGGAGTGCTCAGGTCCCTCTTCTTGTCTTTCTTACCCTGTTTGCTGGAGCTTCAGGGCTTGGGCTGATCAGCCAGGCTCCACCAGGCCAGGCTGATGGTGCAGCCCCAGGGAAGAATAGGAGCCTGGTGAGAGCATCGGAGGCTCAGAGCCTTCTGAGCTTGTTGGAGTAGCAGGCCGACCCACGTGGTATCATCGGAGATTTTATCTGAAAGTCCGGAGTCACCTCTGAAGTTCCTTATTGTGAGAGGGAGGACTTGGGGGAGCTTCTGGCACTGTGGCTCTCCCGACTGGAACAGCCTGTCCTCTGTCAGCTCTCATGGAGAGGTGGCCACTCTCCTGAGGAGGCAGGACAAGAGGGGGAGCGATTTCTGCCAAAGCCAGTAATAAGCAAGTTCCTTCCATCACTAAGGGAAAATGTAGAAATGGGTTTGTCCTCTCTGTTGCAAAACGGAGGTGACTTGGTGCTGGGGTATACATCCTGCTTGTCCACCTCAGTGGTGTGTGAGGCATGACTGGAAAAAACATGATCATGTTGGCAGAGTGAGCACACATCAAACCTCTCTGTACCCTCCTCCAAACACAGAGGTCTCTCTGTCTCTTTCTGACACACACACACACACACACTCTTTGTGAACTAGTAGTGAAGACTAAATCTATGGAGTAAGTTGATGAAGTGTAGCCCTAGTGTAGACCGAACTGGGTATACATAGGTTGGGCTTCAGAGCTCATGTGGGAATGGAAATGGGGGGCACCTCACCCTGGCAGGAGAGCGGACCCACGCTCACTGCACGCGGCTGGCCTGGGGCTGGCTGTCTTGTCTATTTAGTGATTGGGGACTGAAAACACCCCAGGAATGTGCTGTTGCCCAAGGTGCAGGAAGAAAAAGGGACATCTTTGTTTAAAAATGGGAACTGGCTGGTCCCATGCGGGGGTGCAGCATCGGGGATTTTGTTGGCTGAGAGCAAACACTTGAAACTCCAGAACATCAGACCTGGTCCTGGGTGTGCAGACTGGGAAGGATGGGCTAGGGCTGCTGCAGAAGTACCTACTGTGGAACGGCTTGTTCGTGGAAAACACTCCCATGCAGAATGAGCTAGAAAAAAAACGACAAAGGACATGATGGAATACATTGTGAGGTATGTCTCACAGACTCAGCGAACAGAAAAATTCATAACACAAGAGATGGAAGTAATGGATTCTTTGAAAATCTACTGACTCACGGAGTGTCCCCCACCTTCCCTTAAAATGTATCTAGTGGGGGCAATTTTATTCTTGGTCAATTGATGACTTTTTGGTCACTCTTACATGATAGAAAGCTCTATAGTTACTCTAACTCAGTCACTTTAATTCAGTTAATAATTAAAATCACCTATTCCCAGGTAGTAATAAAAACTTGGAACACTTAGAAGAGAGAAAGCTTCTTTTATCTTCAGCAGGTGGGGGCCCTTACTTCAGAGAAGCATGTGGTCTGTTTCCATCTCTCTTTTTTGTACTTCTTCCTCCTCCTCCTGCTGCCATGTGGGCCAGATGCTGGATTTCAAGAAGGGGAGAACGGAAAAGGGACTCAAGGAGGGGCTTGTGTGGTTGGGCCAGTTGAAAGCTGGGTTTGGGTTCCCTGGGACTGTCTGAGGTTTAAACCTAATTTCTTTCTCTATGGATACATTTGTGAGCTCTTTGTAAGCTTTTTTGTTGAAGTTCTCAGATTGCGATAACATGATGTAAGCAATTAATTTTATTTTTCCAGCTTTACATGGTTACTTTTGTGTGTCAACTTGACTAGGCCACAAGAGTGCCCAGATATTTGGACAGGCGTTATTCTGGGTGTGTCTGTGACAGTTTTTCTGAATGAGGCTAACATTTGAATTGGTAGACTGAGCAAGGCAGATTGCCACCCCCAATGTGGGTGAGCCTCATCCAGTCCGCTGAGGCCTAAAGAGAATAAGAAGGCTGAGTAAGAAAGAATTCTCGTTCTGCCTGTTTTCAAGCAGAGATCCCGGTTTTCTCCTGCCTTCAGACTCTGACTGGAATTTACACAGTGCTAACTTGGGTCTCCAGTGTGCCAGGTACAGACCGTGGGACTTCTTAGTCTTCATAATTACATGAGCCGATTCCTTAGTGTCTCTCTATCCATCCATCTATCTCCCAGACCAATACAGATTTGCACAGAGTGATTCTAGAGGGAAAAAAATGTTTAAGGAGGAGTTTTCTGAATTGGTTCTGAGGTTTCTGGAATTGGTTCTTTTTGGTTTAAAAAAATTTTTTTTTAATGTTTTTATTTATTTTTGAGAGAGGGAGAGAGAGAGCGTGAGCAGGGGAGGGTCAAAGAGAGAGGGAGACACAGAATCTGAAGACAGGCTCCAGGTTCTGAGCTAGCAGTTAGCGCAGAGCCTGACCAGGGACTCGAACCCACAAACTGTGAGATCATGACCTGAGCCGAAGTCAGCTGCTTAACCAACTGAGCCACCCAGGCGCCCCAGGGAATTGGTTCTTTAATCTGATTAGATTTAAAGGTGCTAACGACTCTCTTTCCTAAGTAAAGAGAATACTGAATATCCATGGCATAATTTGGCAATAGAGATGTACAAAGTATCTTTATTGGATACTCTTAATCATCCACTAATAAACAAGGAGCTGGGTAACTGTGTATGTAATACTTTCTAACATTTTTTGAAAAATAACAAACCTAAGGAGATTGGCTGGTTGCTTCTAATGTTGCTGGACAAAGTGGCAGAAGAAAAGGATGAACTCAGGGATTTGAATTCCCAGCTCAATGCCACATAAATCACCTGAAAGCTTCTGTGTGTGCCCTGAAGGAGACTCTTCTCTATAGCTGAGGAGTTGAAATGGCTGAAAATCAAATGCAGAATCTGACCCTGCAATTGGCTGAATTATAATGTAAATTGAACTCCCAGCCTTGCAGGGTATTAAAGTGGGGGCATACTGGGGAAGAATGGGGTCCTGTAAGTTGGTTGGAGGTGTGTGGATGAAGTTCCTGATGAAGCTGGGGACTTTGAGCCCCTAAATTTTTTTTGAAAAAAATTTAAAAATGTTTATGTATTTTTGAGAGAGGGAGAGAGAGAGAGAGAGAGAGAGGGAGAGAGAGCGCGCGTGAGAGAGCGAGTGTGTGCACAGGGAGGGGCAGAGAGAGGGGGAGAGAGAGCGAGAGCGAGAGCGAGCACGTGAGAGAGCGAGTGTGTGCACAGGGAGGGGAAGAGAGGGGGAGACCCAGAATCGGAAGCAGGCTCCAGGTTCTGAGCTGTCAGCACAGAGCCCGATGCGGGGCTGGAATTCACGACCCACGAAATCAGGACCTGAGCTGTAGTCGTAGTCAGATGCTTAACTGGCTGAGCCATCCCAGGCGTCCCTGAGCTCCTGAATTTTGATGAATCTTTTTTGCCCGTGGAAGAGGCCTC
>NC_043704.1:123407557-123485344 GCF_006229205.1 Suricata suricatta | reverse complement strand
CCAAAAGTAACAAATACTCTAGGCAATGTGAATGGTTAAACCTGCTGTCAATAATATTGTATAATAATAATTGGATCGCTGTACCTGTGTCACAATTTCCTGTAACTCCTCCTTCCCAAACTCTCCCCCTCTCTCTCTGTCTCTCTCAAAAATAAATAAATAAATAAACTTTAAATTAAAAAAAGAAAAATTGGTAACAAAAAATTTGGGGGAAGAGCTATGTGGATAGATTCCTTTGAATGGACAAAAACATGAAGTTATTTGTGTTCCTCTTTCTCCAGTCACTCCTGTCATCACTCAATGGACTTATATATGAGGTGGACATGTGGCAGGGATAGAGGTTATGCATAGACTGATTTCCACTCACCAAGTCCAGCCTTGCTGTGGCCACGGCTAGTGCCCAATCTTGCAGCAGAGACCAACATTGAGTCCCCAAATGGCACTGTCCCCTGAGGTGATTAGCTTGCGACCTGGTGGTAGGTTGATTGCATTGGATTACTTCCTTTATGGAAGGGGCAGAGCTTTTTTCTTACTGGAATAGATACTTATTCTGGATATGGATTTGCCTTCCCTGTGTATAGTGCCTCTGCCAAAATTACCACCCATGGACTTACAGAATGCCTTACTTTCTGTTGTGGTATTCCATACAGAATTGCTTCTGATCAAGGATCTTCACAGCCAAAGAAGGGCCACAATGAACCCATGCTTATGTGGCATTCATTGATCTTCCCAAGTTTCCCACTATTCCGAAGCACATGGCTTGATGGAACTATGGAATAGTCTTTTGAAGATCAATTATGGTACCAGCTAGATGGCAGTACCTTTGCAGGGCTAGGGCAGGGTTCTCCACAAGACTGTTTATGCTTTGAATCAATGTCCAATACAAAGTAGTACCCTTCTTCCCATAGGCGAGACTCACGGGTCCAAGAATCAAGAGACAGAAATGGGGGTGGCACCATTCATTATCACCTCCAGTGACCCACTAGCAAAATTTTTGGGCTTCCTATTCTCATGACCTTATGCTCTGCTGGCCTAGAGGTCATAGTTACACCAAGAGGAAAGCCTCCACCAAGAGATACAACGATGACTTTGGAAGTTAAGACTGCCATCTGGCTACTCGGTAGTCCTCATGCCTCTGAATCAACAGGCAAAGAAAGGAGTTTACTGTGCTGCTGGGGTGATTGGTCTTGACTAACCAGGGGATCACACTCCTGTCCCACAGCGGAGGTAAGGAAGCGTATGGAATATAGGAGATCGTTTAAGGTGTCTCCTAGTATTACCATGTGCTATGATTGAGCTCCATGGAAAACCACAACAATCCAATCTAGTCAGGGTCACTGATGGCCCAGACCTTTCAGGAATGAGCTTTGAGTCACCTCAGCAGGTAAAGAAGCAGCTGAGGTGCTTGTTGAAGGCAAAGGAAATGGGTAACAAAAGAAGATAGTTAAAAATACCAGCTATTACCATATGAGCAGGTACAGCAATGAGGAATCTGTCACAAGTATTCCTCCTTGTTGTGTTATGAATGTTTATAGATGTGTGTGTGAATGTATAAAAGAATACCTTTAATTTTCCCTCTTATTCCTTTATCATGCAACATAAGATATACTGACTTTATATCATAGTATTTAAGTAATGTTAACTTTATATCCCATAGTATTTAAGTTATGGGATATCAAAGAGAAGTAAACATTACTCAATGACTTTACCTCTTCTGGGAAAAGAGTGTGATTTTGTTTATATGCAGAATAGTTTTATCATGTTTGGTGGCATTATGACCTTATTATTGTTATGTGGAGATAAAGCATGTTTAAATTTTTTAAAAATGTTTATTTATTTTGAGAGAGAGGAAAGAGAGCGAGAGAGCGAGCGAGCGAGTGAGCAAGCAGGGGAGGGGCAGAGAGAGAGGGAGACACAGAAGCTGAAGCTGTTTCCAGATTCTGAGCTGTTAGTGTTGTACCCAAGATTTCTTTATCGCCCCCAGAAACCAGAGACCGCCAGGGAGGCCGAATCACGCATGCAAAAGCAAAGGGCTTTATTACGAATTTAGGCCCGGCCAGCCTGAACTCGGGCTCACAGACTTACTGGATCCACGTGGAGTGAGCCCTGAACAAAGGCGGGGTAGGACTTTTATGAGTTTGGGAAGGGGGAGTGACAGGAGATTGTGACATAGGTACAGTGACCCAATCATAGTGGTACAACAGTATTGGCAGCAGCTCTAACCATACACACTGTTCAGAGCGTTTGTTACTTTTGGCGGGACCCAATTACAACATTTAGGGTATCTTTGAAATTAACCAATTACAGAGCGAGTTCAGGGTCTTGTTTGGTGACTATGGGGTTAACTTTAACAGTAGGTAACAGGGTCTTATCTGAAGTTCCCATCTGCAGGCCTCACCCTTAGGAATGTGGGGAGAGGTAGCTGGGCTTTCCTGATTGGATACCGCAGTGGTCTGCTTTTGCCCCCGGTAATGTATAACCGCCAAATGGCCAAATGGTTCCCGAGGGACTGACCTTAGGCCTTCTAGTTTAGAGGGGAAACAAAGCCTGTCATGGCGTCTGCTAGGTTCAGACTCGTGTTCTTACGTTAGCACAGAGCTCAACGCAGGGCTTGAACTCACAAATCAGGAGATCATGACCTGAGCTGAAGCTGGATGCTCAATGGACTGAGCCACGCAGGCGCCCCTGGAGATAAAGCATGTTTTGAGGAGAGGCATGTGAATGCCAAATTGACAAGGGGTGGACTTGTGATGGTTGATTTTGTATTAACTTGACTGGGCCATGGGATACCCAGATTTGTGGATAAAGGTTGTTCTGGGTTGTGTTTGTGAAGATGTTCCCGGATGAGATTAACATTTGAATTGGTAGCCTGAGCAATGCAGATTGCCTCTTTAAGGTCTGTGAGCCTCACCTAATCCACTGAAGGCCTGAACAGAACCAGAAGGCTGAGGAAGAAAGAATTCTCTCTTTACCTGCGCTCAGGCTGGAAGGTCAGTCTTCTGCCTTCAGACTGGGACTCAGACTGGAACTGGTACTGTTGCTCACGGGTCTCCGCTTTGCCAACTGCAGATCTTGGGAGTTTTCATCCTATATAATCATGTAAAGTGATTCCTCTCTCTCTCTTTCTCTTGTTCTATTTTTCTGGAGAACCCACACTAGCACACAGCTGCGCTTTCGTCCTTGGTGTCGGATTTTCCCAGATGTCGCGTCTACTCATCATTCATAGGCCTGCTGGCCTCCTCAGTGAGCCAGGCACCCAGGCCCTCTGCGTGCAACCCTGAAGTTGGGGTGTAGAGATAAACTGCCCCCCTGTCACCTCTCCCCGGGAGCAACGAAACTCAGAGCACTCCAGAGACATCCTCCTCACAAATCCTTTGAAATGTCCAACAACTCGACCGTTTTTATGTCCTCTCGATGAATAAATTATAATATTTGGATATTACCTTCAAGTTCAGCATCTCGTTATATATTGAAGAGGTAAGAGGAGAATAGCATCTCTGCCCGGAGACCAGGAGATTATGAAACATGAACAGGTAATTATGAAAAAATTGCTTTTGGAAATAAAAAGACTACAATAAATAGGATAAACAACAGGCTAGAATAACTGGTGAGAGATGAGTGAATCAAAAGATAGAAGTTACATATAATACACCATCAGAAGATAAAAATATGAAAATATGAATAAGATGTTGAGTCATAGAAGATAGTTGAGAATAGCCACCACACATCCAAGACGAGTTCCTGAATGAGAAAACTAGTGAGAACATAGGAGAGGGAATGGCTGAACCGTTTCTATAATTGCAATAAAATTCAGGTAGAAAAGTACACAGATTGTGTTGAGGGTAAAGTGATAAAAAAACCAAACAGTCCTTCCCACGCAGCACCGTGCCCCCCTGGGAACAGGAAAAGGAGATCCAGTGTTAGTGACGCTGTGAGGCACTCTTTTACCAGGTTATATTCCTGTCACAGGAAACACCTGGGTTCTGAGAGTCCCCGCCTCCCTGGGCTCAGGGTTGGAGAATAGGGGACATGTGACTGCAGTCTCCACAACCTTCTACAACTTCCTTCCTTCTCTGATTTTTCCCCCATTGCCCAGGGGGAGAAGACTTCCTGCTGTTTCTCATCCTCCTGTAGCTTGTGAGGAGCTAGAGGCACGTGTTGTTTAGGGCTCAGACGCGGGGGGAGGGCACAGAGCAGGGGCTCCCTCCAGGTTTTCTAAGTGTTGCCACCTGGCTCGCACTTACTGAGGTCTTCTAGAAGAGGCAGTGAGGTTCTCTTAATACTTGGTGTGTCTTCCCCCTTATCCTTTTCTCTCTCCGAGATGGGATGATCTCGGGATCACCAGCTGTGGTTCCCCTGCTCCAAACTCCCTTTACCCCGATCCCTCCTCCATTCAGGATTTCAGAAGGTGGATGGGAGATACTCGCTGTCCTAAGGAAGCTGTCACAGTGGAATCAGATGAAATATGCCAAATTCTTGGATTTTTAAGCCTGAAAGTTCTCATCTCAGTTATAAAATAGAAAAGATAGAGCAGATTATATATTGGCAGTTTTCCCCCTTCCTCCCATCCCCAGACTAGCTCAAGCTGAGAAGGAGGAAGAGGAAGGATGGGGAAGAAGTAACAAAAAAGTCAGGGTCTCTGACAGGGAAGCCTTCTGTGCCCTCCCCTGGGGGGTAGATATCCCACATGAGGGGGTCATAGAACTCTCCAGATAAAGTTTGGGGGCTTAGGAACTGAGGGGTCAGTGATAAACCTCCATTTGGATTTGGGGAGCAGACACCTTCCCCTTAAAATGTGATGAGGAGGCCCCTAAATCTAAGAGCTAAGGTAAAAAAAGAAAACTTCTGCATTGACTAAAGTTGAATATAAAATGCCTGACTTCATCCAGGACAGACCATAATTACATTTTCTGCCATCAGGAGGAATGGAGACTCCACATAAAGGTAAAATTGAATTTTGTAATTTTAACAAAAAATGCCATATCATGTATACTGTTTATATATACACATGCATATAATATATGACTTGTGTATACTGTACATATTGTTAAAATATGTTAATATATATACATGACCCTTTCTTTCTTTTTTATTTTTTAATTCCAAACACTGCTACAGTGGCTGTCTTTGCACACTTGTGTGAGTATATGTAGGACAGATTCCTAAGTAATACGGATGTGCAATGTAAAGATGGATTCATTCCACTCCTGTGTTTGATTCAATTCTTCCATTTCTTTCTCAAAGACCTGGCTTTATCCTGAGATGGGATGAAAGAGTTATGGCTCCAATTTATCCCCTCCCTTGACAAGTTAAGATACTTAAACATGAAGGGTGGGTTTGTCTATCACCAAAGAGGTGTTGACAAGTGAATGTTTGTTTCCCACTCAGTCCTCTTCCTGGGTATTCGTGCATAGCTAGACCAGTGGCATTGTTCAGCTTTCCCGAGCGGCTTTCCCAGCAACCCGCCAGGGCGGCTGTAGTTCCTAGAAAGGCCACTAGGTGTCAATGTAGGTCTTGGTTGGCGCCAACTGGCGGCTTCCGTTAATTTCGTTGGGTCTCGGTGGAGCCTCAGCGACCTCTCCCGCAAAATAACAAATGTCCTCCGTGGTGCAGGGCACTTTCTTCGGGAAGGACTCCAGGGAGCTGAGGAGTTTGCATATGAAGCCGAGGGAGCGAGGGGCTCTGATAATGATATTCAGCGTCTAACAGAGTCGCTCACAGGCAGAGCCGGGTCTCTCCCAGATTTGATATATGAGATTATTATGGAGAGGTAATGCAGACCGAGTGATGCTGTGTCCGGATTGAGACATGGATTCCTGTGTGAATTGTGAGCCTTGGCGCAGCAGAGGTGGTCGCTTCACAGCGCCGACAAGAGGGCGGGGGAGGGGAGGGGAGGGTGCGATGGGGGCAGGAACCCCGGATGGCGGTGGAGGGCCAGGCATTCTCTCAGTTCATTCTCTGCAGCCACGGATTGGTCCTCTTCCCCGGGTGCAAGAGAAGACCAGACCCAGAAGGGGCATTCCCCCTCAGTCCTGGGGGACGTTGGGGCAGAGGGGCTGCCGAGTGATTTTTACTGTGGACTTCGGAAGCTTGACTGAATCAGTATTAAACTTACGAGGGGTAGTTCTTCAATCTAGGACTTTCTGTGGGTGATAAGAGGAAGTGGAGGAGTGGGCTGGCGCTCTGGAATGCGGTCTCAGTCGACCTCTAAGGACAATGGGTATAGGGCTGGTAGGAAGTTCTCAGAGGAACTGGTAGATGCCTCTAGAAAGGTTTGCCAATAAAATAGTCTTTATTCTCTCTTCCAGCCCGTGCCAAGCCTCTTTCATGGTCCACTTTATTTAGACTAGAAGGTTGATTTTTTTGTTTTGAGATTCTTACTCCTTGAGCCTGATCACCAGCTTGAAATAAAAATTCTATCCCTTTACTTTAATGTTTCTACCTACCCTGGCGAATGCATCTTCCTGCAGATCTAGGGGTCATTAGCAGGGGTATTGCCTTCCCTGCACTGCACAGCCCCTTTACACGCCTGTAGGGCATTATAGGATGAGGTGCTACACACCTTATATCCCCATGGGGCCTTAGCATCCTCTTTCCATAAATAAAATATTATATAATATATGGCCTTAATTTGCATAACTAAGAAGGGTCCCCCAAGGGCCCCAAGGTGACATTCTATCCTTATCTAGTGGACTAAGAGGTAGTTGGTATACTTTGTTCAATTTTGGACTCGCTTTGGACCTAGTTACTTTTACTGTTGACAGAAAGCTCTTTAGTATCTGTAGATACTCAAGGTAAATCTGTAAATACTGAATTTTTACCTGCTAATTTCTATGCATAGGAACATAAGGAAATTACTGTATTTTCAAGGGAGTGAGTGCAGGGGTCTTAACTTCGGGAGCCTGTGGAATGGATGGTTGCCGGCCTGACAGGGAGGGTGAGTGGAGGGGCTGTGTGTGTCAGGCTCATCCCATTCTCTCATTTTCTTGTTTTCTCTCATTCCTCAGCCTCTCTCCCTGAACCTGAGCCCTCAGCCTGTTTCTGGGGCCTGGGTATTGGGTATCTTGCCTGGCTTAGTGTTCTCTGCTGCTCAGTCTACAATGCGAGGGGCATTTAAAATTCCATTGGATACAAGAGTTTTCATTTGGGTCTGGGACAAAACACAGATGCCATGGCACTTTCTATGTGACAGACACCATTAAATATGCCTGCAGGCCCTAGCAGCTGAGGGTAAGGAAGAGGATGTGTGTGGGGGGTTGTGGTAGGGATGCTGGGGTTCCTGATGTAACTATTTTATGCCTAGTGTCATATAGAAGGCAACACAAATATTCATTGGCAGTCAGTCAGTCAGTCAGTTGGGTCGTTGTATTCCCACCGAGGTGAGAGGGTTAGAGAGGGCTGGTACATATGAATTATAGGCTAGAGGAATTCTGGTGGTCTGGGTCCAGCTCTGGAAAATATCTAAGACTATTTCCCAGCATTCAGTCCTCCCTAGGACTTGTAAACTGACCTCCATTTGAAGGGTCTGAATTCCAGAAGTGGAATTCTGGTCATTAGGGCAAAAGCATAGTGAAACCAGGAGAGAGATACACAGAAATGGTGAAGGAGATCCAAGAGGATCTGGGTGGGGCATTGGGAATGTCCTCTCCACGCGTCTGTTGTGTCCTCCTTGGCCCTTGAGCATGTTGCTTCAAACTGGAGCCATCAGAGTACACCGTCTTGGGCAAGTGATGAGAAAACTCTCAGCCAGACCACCCCCAGGATTCACATTCCTTTTGGAGGAATGTGAGACTTTTCAGTCTCTTCCCATTGTCCTCAGACCCACCTTTTTAGGGTTTCTATGCCTCTTAGAAGATCCTTTCCTCTTAGTATCAACTCTAGTCTGGGACCTGGGCTTTTCTTGGAGAGGAGGGCTAAGCCAGAGTTTCAGTGGGATCCCCAGCTGGCACGTCAGCTGCTCCCTGCCAAGAAAGGAAGCCCAGAAATGTCTGGGGAGGACAGACGATAGTGGTGGTGAAGTCTGGCCCTCAGGCATTGTCCTCATGCAGTCACTGGTCAGTGAGTCCACTCTGGGCTCTCACAGATAGGGACGCAGAGGCACAGAGACATGGTTACTCTGAACTCACTGGGGCTCCATCAGCCCCATGGGCTCCTGGCCCTGGCTTCCCTGGGTGGTTTCATCACTCGTTCTCATTCAAGTGTCTCTTCCTGGGTCCAGGAAAATGGGGGAATGCGTTATTGTCTTATCCCTGCCCGATCACCTTTAAACAGTTCCCCACAACTCTGAACCCCCCAGTCAGGTCAGGGTCTTCAGAGGAGGGTCCCTAACAGTCCAGCTTGGGCTCACACTGCTAAACAGTCAGCAGTTATCGGAAGAAACATCAGGTTGAGCTGCCTCAGTTTCCCTAGACTGATCAGTGGCCCAGATTCACACTGAGCCTTCATATCTCCTCCTCTGTTCTCTCAGATAAAAGAATTCATTATCAAATCCTCTTTTTTTTGGGGGGGGCAAAGGGGAGGAAATTACTCTGTACATTTTAAAACAGTAGTGATGGGACAGAATCATAACAGGGAGGATTTAACGAGTTCATTCAGCTCAGGCATAATGCTCTGCAAGTCCCTGCCGAATCACGCTAAACTATGGAAAAGTCCATTCTGAAAAACCCACAAATTTGATCAACGCATATTTGATGTTCCCGTTTTATTCATTGGGGATAATATGTGGTATGGGCTGGATCCGCAGCAAAATTTTTTTTCTTTTTTTAAAAGTAGCAAATGACATCCTATGGTCTCTTTTCCATTTTAATTTTTTAATTTTTTTTTTACCACAAGTACAATGCACACCGATAAAAAAGATGTACGTCGCATGTATCCGTGATAATAGCCATGGCAAAGGCAGTCTGAGGCGTATTAACAACAGACTTATCTGTGGAGCAGCACCTTATGTAAGATGCATTTTCCTCTAGAGCCAAGCAGCAAAGAATCCACCTCTACAAGCAGATAAGTGGCCCCTGGGCCCACGTGCAGCCCGGCGCCAGGCCCTGGCGGGGCGAGTTTTCTCACCTACATAATTGACACAACAAGGGGACGATTTCTTCCATTTAGCACAACAGAAGCCAACATGTAAATTGGCACTTGATGCTCTGCAGTCTGGCTATACTAATGTCACCTATGGAGTCCAAGATAATTTTAGTGACATCTTTCTTTTCTCTGGGGGAAGAAGTGTGCTTTCTGCCAATGTCCATCTGAGAAGCCTGGATAGACATTTGCATGGCAAGTGGAGACTGTATTTCAGACTTACTTGAATTGAATCATTCAAGATGTCTTTTGTAACTACCCTGTACTCCAGCAGAGAAAGATATAGGGCTAAATAATGATAGAAAATTTGGTTGAAGCTGATGGAATAACCTTGAGTCCTTTCTTTCCCGGTGGCCAGGAGCTCATTAAAGTGTGGTAAGCAAACGGGTCCTCCAAGGAAGCCAGTGATTTTCATCCAAGCATCTTGTTAGTCATGTGACACATTCATCTCCAGGCTCCTTCACCTAATCACAGCCACCCCCTCGTCAGCCCCTCGTCCCACACCACACGCGGCAGACCAGCAGCACTGTGTCTTGGCTCTTCATTCCTCCATGCGCGCCACCACTCATGGGGCGTTGATGGACCCCTTCCCTAGGCCGTGGTCTTCCTCTCCCACTTCAGTTCTCACTCCCCAGCCTTCCCTGGCTTCTCTGCCCTTTATGCCCTCCTTTTTTTTCTGCCCTTGCTTTTCTACCTACGCTCGCTCTAGCAGCCCTGCCCTGCTCACTTTCCAGATCCTGCATGAAGCCATCCTGCCATCCCTCCAACCCACTCATCTCCAATGTTTCATTTCTTGTTCCTTTTCCAGACCTCCAGGCCTGCGCAGCAGAGTCAGGGAGGTTGAGTCAACATCTCTATTCAGCTGGATATGCCAAGGGTCGTGATGAATTTCTTGCCCTCTTGTGGCCCCTCCATGGCATTTCCATGGAGGTGCCTTTGAGCCTGGACGTCCGAAGGCTTGGTCTGTTTCTGCCTCCTCATGACTCACGGGGGTCTTTGCCTCCAACTTTCATATTTCAATGACTGGGTCATTCTTTATCCTCCTTTGGCCTGATTCTCCCTCAGACTCTCGTCCTCTCTTCATTTTCGGTTGCTGGACTTTTTCTAGGAGTGGTCAGCATTTTCTGCCTCCTTTCTTTACCACGTGTATACCTCTAATCTCTTCACACTTAATTTCCACTCATTCCATTTTGTGAAAACCAGTTTTTTTCCCCTTAAAGATATAGATGAGGCTGTGCCTGGACTTGGTGGCTTTTCCTCAGACCAGTGGCATTGTTGGTCCTGTGTGATCACTTATCCTTCATATGGTAGATGAGTAATGACCCTCCAAAGATGTCCATGTCGTGATCCCTGGAACCTGTGAATATGTTACCTTGCCCAGCAAAAAGGACTTTGCAGATGTGATTAAGGATCTTGAGACGAGATTAACCTGGATTCTCTGGGTCGTCTCATTGTAATCACAAGGATCCTTATAAGGAAAAGAGGGAGACAGGAGAATCCAGTTCAGGGAAGGAGCCATAAAGATGGAAAAAGAAGCCAGAATGGTGCCAGGTTATGAGCCAAAGAACGCTGGCAGCCTCCAGAAGCTGGAAAAGGCGAGCCTTCAAAAGGAACACAGCTCTGTCCAGAACTTAATTTTAGCCCCATAAGACCCATTTCAGACTTTTGACTTCTAGGACTGTAAAAGAATAAATTTGCATTGTTTTAACCCAATAAGTTTGTGGTAATTTGTTACAACAGCAGTAAAAAAAAAACAACAAGATTCTTCTCAAAACTCTCTTCTCCCTAGATTGCCAAATCTAAAGTGATGGAAACAACTTCTGCTCATCCTTTTGAGTCTATTTCCTCCAAAATCGCAAAACTTTAAACCTCAACCCTCTTCTCTTGCTGTGTCTTTGGCGTTTTCACAATGAATATTTGTAGAATTAGTTTCTGTGTTTAATAACACCACTGTATTTGGCACATTTAGGCTGGCTGCTTCACCAACACACTTTCCTTAGAGAGTTTTCCTCCATCCACAGTCCTGCTAGGTAGACAGCAGGCCATCTGACGCTGCCCAGTCACAGCTGATTGGCACAGGAATGTGCCCCCCATCTAAGGGCAGCTCATTGATAAGATTCCCTGGAGCACAACAAGTGAGTTGGGCTGGCCAGAGGCCATTCTGGGGAATCTAAATGATACCAAGGAAGTTTTCAGTGTATGGTAGGCCCTGGAGCGGAAAGCCTGTGGTAGGGTTGTGTCTGGGGTGGCAGTAAAGGAATAGATGAAGTTTGGGAAAAGGGGCAACCAAGAGGTAACTGGTTGGAGGACCAGCAGGGAGTGGAGGTAGTCAGAAAAGCTGAGAAGCCACTAACGGGAGAGGAGGAGAGAGTCTCGGAGTGGCCTCGGGTTCGCCTTCCCTAGGCCTAGTTTTTGCATTTCTTTGAGATGCTTTGTGGCCTCATAAAAATCCTGTGCTTTTAAAAAACTTTTCTTGAGCTAGTTTGAATTGATTTCTGTTTTTACCAACCAGAGATGCCTAACTAGAATGATCTGTATTTGTCCAGGTGTTCAAGTCAGAACCCGGGGTTCTGTTTTGACTCTCCTTGCCTTTTCTAGTCCTAGAGCCCAAATACATGAGAAGGAGGAGAACCTGGGACAGACCCAGAGGGGGACCAATATTTAAGGAATGGAAGAAGAATCTTCAAAGGAGGACTAGAAGGAGTAGTCAGAGAATCAGGAGGAAAACTAGAAATGCATCTGAAGTATCCCTGAAGTGAAGGGGGTGGTTAGAACATTAAATATCATCATATGTTAAACCAAATTTCTTTTGTTTTGATGTCAGGAGCCTTCTGGGTGATGAAAAAGTAAATAGCTTTTTGTAAATCCACTAACTTAAAACTAGGAGCTGAGGAAGAGCATTTGAGTAAGAGAACACATAAACAATCCTCTGGTGGAAGCCAAGGAGACTCATTTGTTAACACCAACTACACAAATATATACAGGGACAGGAAATGAGTGATGGGGAATTTCAACTAGGTCTGACCTTGAGCTCCTCAAGGTCAAGGTATGTATCTTATACGCCAACCTATTTGCAGTGCTTGCCTGACGTCCTGGCATTCATTCATCCATTGTTTCCACAAACTTTGTTGTACATTTGGGTGTGAGGAACATAGTAGGAATTTAGTTGGACAAATTAAGCTGTCTTTACATCATTTTCTGAAAGCGGTACATTTAAAAAACTGCACATTTTCCTGGCTGACAGTTTTAACTCCCAGAATGCATGGGAGGAAGAGACAATTTTTTAAGAAAGTAAAGATATTTTCTAATTGTCAGCGAAGGAATCCAGATTTTGAGCAAGTATTAAATTGTGTGACAATGAAAATATTTAATGAAAAATATTTTTGGGGCACCTGGTTGGCTCAGTCAGTTAAGCGTCTGTCTTTGGCTCAGGTCATGATCTTACGGTTTGTGGGTTCGAGCCCTGCATCCGACTCTGTGCTGACAGCTAGTTGAGAGCCTGGAGCCTGTCTTCGGATTCTGTATCTCCCTCTTTCTCTGACCCTTTCCTGCTCACGGTTTCTCTCTCTGTCTCTCAAAAATAAATAAAAACGTTAAAAAAAAACATTGTTGTTGGATGATCCATACAACTAAAATTGTAATACAGAGATATCCCTCGCTAAACATTTTAAGGATAAGGTCCCTTCTGATATTAAGCTGGATATGTCCCTGAATGAAGGGAGTGCCCTGAGTTTTCCAGGGCAGCACTCTGAGGTCACAGTGATCCAGATGGATTACATTATCCCACCAAATGAGATTCAACATGGATCCTGGACAGGGTGGACAGTGGAAAACAAGTTCCTATGCTCTGTGACTCACTTTCAGAAAAAGAGAAGAGGAATTATCATAAAATGTGCTCTCTTGGAAATTCCGGGAGCATAAGGACAGAAACCTTGTGGCAGCACGCGTAGGCTGGGTTGAAACACACTGGCGGGAATCTGTGTCCATAGGAAGCCCTCCAGGTTGGCCGCAGCCTGGCTTTGTGAGAGCTTATTAGGATGCAAAGCAGTCACGCTGACTTGTTCCTGGAGCTCCTCTCACCTCTGTCCTCTCAACTCTGCCTCGGCCCATTCCTAAGTGTGAAAGTTCTGATTGTTATCTTGGTTACAGAATCCCATTCCTCGTCTGTTTTCTTCTGCCCTTATCCTCACATTTCTTTGAATGTCCTTTCATGGGACGCCTTGATCTGCTCCCAAAGAAATGCAATTATCAGAAATCAACCTCTCTCACCCATTTCTGCCCTAAGCAGCTTTTGCCCACTGGTGAATTTCACATTGTACTGAGAAAGTCAGCAACTAATACTAATAACAATAAAATATGTTTGTATTTTTTAGATGACTTTTTCCACTGGGGACTCCCTGGTGAGAGCCAGGCGCTGAGCAGAGTGAGTGTGTATATGAGCTGGAAATAGAGAGCAAGAAAGAGACCTGGCCGGCTGAAGCCTTTCCTTGACAGCTAATTTCCATTTTTTGGTATCAAGGGGTCTGTGCCAGTAATTGGCATGCAGATTGTGTCTGATGGGCCTGTTATACAGAATAAAGGAATCTGCTAGTTAGAATAAGCCAACCCCAGGCTGATGGATGGGGCATAAGGAGGTCATTGCAAAAGAGAAATTGTGTGTGTGTGTGTGTGTGTGTGTGTGTGTGTGTGTGTGTCCCTGTGTGTGTGTGTTTCACAAGAATTCCTACCCCCTCCTTTCTCCGTCTTTATCCAGCGAACTCTAATCTTTCATATTGCATTGAGACAAATGTTGCTCCATTTCTCTGCCTCTCTCTGTTTTTCCCTTGAAGGGATATTTGGTGGAACCCACTCCAGGTTTTAATAAAGTGTGGGGGCAAAGGAGAAATTAAAGCAGTGTCATGGTTTGTTAGCAGCCCAGGATCTTCCAGGATGGGCCCAGGCTACAAATTATCCTCTGGAATTAATTGGCAGAAGGTGGTCCTCCTGTCCATCATTCTTAATCCGAAGGCATGGTGGGAGCAGCTATGGGCTGTCAACAGGAGCTGTGTCCTGCGGTCCATTTCCCTTTCGCTTTGTCTAAGTCATTGGTCCGATCAGGCAGCTATTTTCTTGACCCCTACCCCATGCCTTGATTAGGTAGGAGTTGTGCGTTTGCTGTTAACTGGTAGGTTAGCCGAGTAATTCTAGGCATCCTCTGAAGCTGGGTGTTTCCAGTTCAGGTACCACTGGGAATCACAGGGGTCCACAGTGAGGCTTCCCATAGAAAGAGAATTTAACTTCCTTTTCCAAAGCTGCCTTTAAGCCAGAAACACTACAGAGGTAATTCTTATTAATATGTATGTTAGATAGACTTACCATGTTTAGGGTAAGACTTAAAGAGACATAAAAACATAGGAAGAACCAACTTGCTTCTGTTTGCCCATCCCTGGTTCCTCCCCTCAGACTGGAACGGACTCTTGCTTGTGTTGTCTGGGATGTGCCAGAACATTGGTCTCAGCAGTATTTGGACAGCTTGGAAGTTTCTTGCTCTCAGCCAGGCCTTAGCTTTCCCTAAGAGTCCAGATCCCTGCCTCTTTGTATAAGGGAGAAAATAACTCTATACTTTGTAGGTCTCTGTCTTTCCTGGTACAAAAGGGGAGCACTCCTCGATGTCGACCTTAGAAATCCTTAGGATGACCTTTGTTCATTAGAAAGGAGTAGTTTTCCAATGTCTTGCTCCCTTCTGTCTGAATAAACTCAAGTTTGTTGAGTGAATTTTTAAACTCCTATTTACAGTATTTGTGGTCTTCCTCAAAGTTTTCGGGCCTTCTGTGTAATAGTGTTTTTGACAGTAAGGTGTTTGAGGCTTCTAAAAAGACTTTTCTTTAAAAACATATTCAAGGGGCGCCTCGATGGCTCAGTCCATTAAGCGTCCGGCTTTGGCTCATGTCATGATCTCACAGTTCATGGGTTTGAGCCCTGCGTCAGGCTCCGTGCTGATAGCTAGCTCAGAGCCTGGAGGCTGTTTCAGATTCTGTGTCTTCCTCTCTCTCTCTGACCCTCCCCTGCTTGTGCTGTCTCTCTCTGTCTCTCAAAAATAAATAAAAAGCAGAAAAAAAAATAATTAAAAATATATTCAAACTAACAAAAACATACTCAAAAAGGACATTATAATATTTTAAATAAGAAATAGATGAGTCCCTTACGGAAGATTGTGTGCTTTCGTATTTTTTATTAGATAAATTCAGTGGTGTCATTGAGCAGACATCAACAAGTGTCCCTCAGTTCTTCCTTTGTCTTCTGAACTGACCCAGAAGGATCCCATGGGGTTATCTCTTTGGGCCATGTCTCCCCTGAAGGCTGCCTTAACAGGTGAACACAGAAGAAACATTTCAGAGGGTCAAAGCCGTTTCTGACCTGGTTCTACCCTTCTGCCTGCCTCTGCAAGCAGATTTTTTTTTTTTTTTTGTAATCTCACTAACCCCTAAGGGTGGGACCAGTGTCTTTTAATTCCTTTTCACTTCCAACAGCATGTAGAAAAGTGCTGTCCACAGGTGGTACTGGAGAGAGTGGCATGAAGAGGGAGATAGAGGAGCAGGAAGGAGAAGCAGGTGACAACAAAGGCAAAGGAGAGGAAGAAGGAGGAAGAGATGAGACAGGAGTAGAGAGGGAAGCCTCCCTGTGGAGGCGGTCTGCCTCGTGGCCACCTGCCAGGGAGTGCCCCCTGCTCTGGGACATTGCTGCTGCGCCACCTGCAGGCACGGAGGTCAAACAAGAGGGAGTCAGTGTCACTATGATATTTCTGTTAACTCTCCAGAGCCCCTGCTTCATGCTCTCCCCCACTTAAGAGAGCTCTTCCTGGCATACTTCTGCCAAGTATACCAGAGCGTCTTCTGTTGACTGCTGATGTAGATATGGATACACATCAGTATCTGGGAATTTTTGATTTGTAACTGGAAGCACATAGAGGTTTTTTTGGTGGCCGGAGATGTAAAAAGGGAAAGAGGGAGATCGAATGGGTGGTCTGGTGTCTGCTTGAAGTTCAGCTCAGTGGATTCGGGATGAAGCCCTGTAGGCTGAGAGTGGGGGAACCCTGGAAGACACAGAGGTCCTTGCTGGTGCCCAGGTTCCTCCAGGTTGCCCAGGCCCGGTGGTGGGGATGGAGGTACTCCAGGGGTAGATGGGGCCACTTGGTGAGACTCTGGTGCTGACAAAGCTGCTTTGGGACCTGGGTGATGAGGAGAGGCACAGGGCTGGGAGGAGAGAATTTTCCCACTTCTGGGGCCCAGCACTGTGAGGGCACCTCTGGCGGGTGGCTTAGGGATCACCTGTCATAGCATCTGTGGCCTGGGTAGAGGGAGGCATTCCTTCAAGGGCTGGCAGAGGTGAGGCTCATGCAAGCAGCTTTGTGGGCAGGGCCATATGGACGAATGAGATGTGGGGTCCACCCTCTCAGTTGTCAAGGGCACTGCCATCTTCATATGATCACATGCCTCATTTTCAGTCTTATTGTCTTATTATCTACTTTGAGTTTGGTTAACTTTTACTAAAAACTATCTTCGTTTTCTCCTCAGGTATGTACTTTCGAAGTGTTGCTCTTTAGGGATATGAGTTTGTTGCTGTGTTAACCAAGTGGGCAGTCAGGTTTCAACTGGGAAAACAATATCACTTTGGTTATTGCAATAGAAAGAATTTAATGCAGGAAATTGCTTAAGCAGAGGGTAGAGTTGCCGAGAAGACAAGCCATAGATGGAAGAGACAATGCAGAAATTAGCAATGGCAGGAAGCTGCTCACTCCTTGGTTGGAGAGACAGGGGGAAGAGGCGGTGTTACCAGGAACTGCCATCCTGCAGCTGTGAGGCTGCAAGGATGAGAGCCAAAAGCCAGCAAGCCAAAGACGGGAGCATGGAAAGACAGGCACTCTTGGTTCCTTGGTGGCATCATTAGGTTGTCAAATCAACTCTATGATCCCCTTTTCCCTATTTTTCTTGCTGGCAAAAAGTAAACGCTTGCATTGTCTGACTCAGTTAGTTAGCTTTTCTCTTACTTAGAACTGAATACATCTGATATAATATTTATCCAAGTCCTGAATAACCCATTTACATTAATAATTGCATTAGATTAAATAACTGCATTTACGTTCACCCAGCCCTTTGAAGCAATGGTTGGCTGACTGAGGCACAATGACTTCCCCGCCCAGCCTGGGGTGCAGAATCCACCCCAGGCCCACAAGGGCAGATTGGAGGTGCTGGTCAGTGGTCAGAAGGGACACTGGGAATTTAGCTCCGAGGGCTTCCACCGGACAGCACCACTGTGGGGTTCATTTAGCAAGCCCGGCTGCTGTGTTCCTGCTAGGGGTCCTGGAGGAAGTAATTTCCATTTTTGTCTGGCCAGTAGTAGATGCAGGATTTCCTGATTGGCCCACACAATATAAACGCACCAGTATAGTGTTTGTCCTGGAAGCTTCCTGAACCTGCAACTCAGCAATGCACTCAAAGATGTCCTCTCTTCTCTCTTGGGTTCTGTGATCTCAGGGTTGTGAGTTAATGAAGGAAAGAGATGTTTTGAGGCAAGGCCCCATTTTCTGTCTCTTTACTGATGATTTTCTGTCTGGGTTGGTTTTTCTTGTTATCTGCAGTGGCAGTGGGAAAGTGTACCTTGGAGAGGTGATGGTATGAAAATTTGTTTGAAGAGTTGTTGAACAGTGGGTCCGTTTTGCCTACCGGATACATTCAATTTTGCGGCACACCAACTAGGCTCAAATACTGCACAGACTGGTGGAAATTGGTTTCGCAATAACCAGAGAGTAAATATTTTTGATGGGTTTTGTCTTTTCTTTCACCTTTTGTGTGTTATAAAGCTTTTTAATTTTCTTACAAGCATATGCAACCCCTTTTCCATTTTATTATCATAGGGCACAAAAGTTCTGAGGTTGATGTAATTCATCATCATTTTCATAGCAAAATGTGTCATAGGGCTTACTGTATTCCAGGCACTGAGCTGAGTGTTTTCCAAAAATGAATTCATTTTAACCTCATAATAACCTTAAAAAAGTAAATGTTAGGGATCAGATTGTGTCCCCAGTCCTAATCCTAGTACCTTAGAATGTGATCTTATTTCCAGAGATAATCAAGTTAAAGTGAGGTTATTAGGGCGGGCCCCGATCCAGAATGACTGGTGTTCTGATAAAAAGAGAAAGTTTGGACACATAGATACACATTCAGGGAAGATGAGGTGTTGACAAAGGGAGAAAGTGTCCATCTACTACCCAAGGAGAGAGGCCTCAGAAGGAACCCACCCTTGATTTCAGACTTCTAGCTCCCAGAACTATAAGACAGTAAGTTTCTATTATTTAAGTCACCCAGTTTGTGGTATGTTGTTCTGGGAGCCCTGACAAATGAATACAGCAAATATACTATTATTGCCTAATGAGGCTACCATTATCCTCGTTTTCAGATGAGGGGGCTGAGCACAGAGAGGATGAGAAGCTTGCCTCGGTTTACAATACTAAGTGGGAAATGGTGGCCACAGCCTTCGGTAGGGTGTGGCGGTGGGCCTAGCGTCATGGCAGTCCAGGTCTCATTTACCACAGATGCCCCTCTTCTCCAGGTCTCTCACTGATGTGCCGGTGGACTTTGTGCGGGAGTGGATCTGACGTTCGCCTCACTGAGAACGGAAGCCGTCAAGGCCCCAGACCCAGCTGTTTGCTGGCCTGATGGCAGGATGTGGGTTCTGCTGGCCGTGGAGATGTTCAGATGCTCCAAGTTATTTCCGTTTCCTCTCAGAGGAGAGCTAGATCCAAGCGCACATGTGTGTGTATATGCACCTACCATCTCTTGTATGCACACATATTGGTACACACACTTTCCTCAGCTACATCCACAGTTGCAGACAGAAACACACTCGCTATCTGGACGGACGTACAAATACAGGCAAACATACTTGTTTATATGTATATACTCACTCTCCAGCAACACGCCTATACACTTAGGCACTTCCATACCTGTTCTCACTCATAGACATACCTGAGAACACACTTAGAGGGCTCAGACTGGTGGCCTTGCGTCTCTCCAGAGTGTGTGACAAGCTAGGGTTGTGTCTTAAGCTGCCCAGAAGCAGATTCTGAGATGAGAGGGAGTGTGCCAGTGATTCATTAAGGAAGCGCTCCCTGGGGAGACCTGTAAGGGAGCAGGATAAGCAGGACAGGGAGGAGGAAGAAGCTGGACAGTGTGATTTCAGGCGAAGTTTCTGCCTGGCCTGATGCTTTGCGGTACTCTGGAGCACAAATTATCCCTCATTTTGTCTCTCATGGGGAAGAGAAGTGGCTCTCCTATAGCACCAGTCATGCACTGGCTTCAGACAGCCCGGGGCATTAACTCCCAGACACTTCTGTTTATGCTTGTGTCTGGGTAAAGCAGCCTAGGGATCATTCTCTGAAGACTGCAGGATGAGAGCTTTTTGAAGCAAAGCGCATAGGGAGAGAATCTTGGTAACGCCACACAGTACCCCACATTAGAGGGGATCCGAGGGGATCTGGGTAGGGTGCTGTGCGCATGCATGTGTGCATGCGTGCATGTGCACGTGTGTGTGTTGTGGGGAGTGCAGGGGACTATTTCATGGAGAGACTTCTTTCAAGGAGCTGAAGGATGATCCAGGGCTATAGTGAGGGGCAGAGCCTAAGGGTATTGGTCCTGGCCCAAGATGGCCCCCTGAGCAGGAGCTAGAACAGGTAGTTCAGTAAGCGTGACCCATTGAGCAGAGGCTGAGTGCCCCTCAGGAATCTTCATGTCTCCTTGGCCAGGATGTGAGGAAGACCAAGGTCTGCCTTGAAGTGAGCCTGCAATTCTGTGCACCCAGGAGGAGGGGCAGATCACGGGGAAGGCAGACAAGCAAGCACGATGCAGGATTTCTCGGCTGTGGGTAGTCCCGGGCTCTCCCCATACTTAAGGGCTTCTCGGTGGCTGCCGCAGAGAACTGGTTGTGCAGGTGTCTCCAGTGTGGGGTGGGGTAGGAAGGATCATTCCTCTTTTTCATCATCCCCTTCGGCCAACTGGACTTCAGCTCCTGTGTACAAGAATGGCAGAGCCCCTGAGTCCAGGGTGGGGGCAGGGGGAGGAAACTAATCTTTTCATAGCACCCCTCTAGTAAGTATTACTTTTCCCATTTTGAAAATGAAGACACTGAGTCAGGAGAAGTAAAGTGAGTTGCCCCAAGTCACATAGGGGTTGAGCAGAGAAATTGGGATTCAGAATCATACCTGTGGTCCTAGTGGCTGGATTGCCTCAGGGCCCAGGCCTTGGGGACAGAGGCAACCTGGCAGCCGGGACAGAGCCCCAAGTGTGGGGTTCCAGCTGGCCAGGCTGGGGAGGAGTCGTCGAGCTCAGCCCAGCTCTGCTGTCCTCACTGTGAGAAGACTGTCAGGCCTGCTGTTTCTGCTGGCCTGGCCTGGCCGTCTACTGGGGAAAAACACTGGAGATAGATAAAGAAAGGAAATTGTTTTCACGAACAAGCAATAATTCCCAGGGACTGGGCAGTTTAAATTCATAAAGTATCTTAAAATAATTTATTTGCAAGGGCACAGTCCTGCTAAAATGTGAACCAAATTTTCATTAGTGAACAGAATACTTAACATCCGAAGCCCTGACCAATTCAGGGCTGTTTGTAGAAAAAGGGGTAAGAAATTGCTTTATCTCTGTCTGCATGACTAAAAAGGTCACCGTAGAAGGAAGAAAGAGAAGATCTGCCCAAGGACAAATTCCAGCTTAAACTTTAGGATGCAAAATCCACTTGGTTACCAAAATGACAGTTCCTCGGCTTCAAAAATGAAGCCTCACCTGTAGCAGTGGGAAGAAGCTGTTGGCAGCTTTAAAATATTAATTTTCTGGGCTACAAGTTGTTTACTTGACAGCTGGTGCCTGACTTTCAAGCAAGGTTGCTGCGGTCCTTAATAAATATTTGGAAGTTTGGTTAAAAACCAGCATTTTCAATCTACCCTTGGCATTAACATTGCAGTGTTTGAGAGCTGACTCCTCAAATAATGGGAGGTTGAGGACAAAGGTCCCCCCACCTGGTGGCTTTTGACCAGAGTATCAGAATTGGTAAAGTCATACTCCAAGCTTCTGGACTTTTGTTGAGAGCCAGAATGTGAATCTGGAAATTTATTTATTTAAAAGAAAATATGTCACAAAATTTTTATGAATTTTTAACATTTTTTTTCAATTAGACTTTTTGCTTTTGTAAGAAATAATGCAGAGAGACATGCATTAGAACATGTGTGTTTGGGGCGCATCTGTGGCTCTGTTGGTTGAATGTCCAACTTCAGCTCAGGTCATAATCTCGAGGTTCATGGGCTTGAGCCCCATATCTGGCTCTATGCTGACAGCTCAGAGCCTGGAGCCTGCTTGGGATTCTGTGTCTCCCTCTCTCTCCGCCCCTCCTTGGCTTGTGCTCTCCCTCTCTCTCAAAAATAAATAAGTAAACATTAAAAAAAAATTACAAATAAAACATCGTGTGTATGTGTGTGCATGCATGCGCCCGTGCATTTTTTCCATCTCAGCATGCTTATGAACACCATTACTTATTCTTTCTGGTTAGTGGGATTCCTGGGAAGGGTGAGCATATGGAACTGTAGCATCCTGAACTCTGAGCTGCTCTGTACCAACCCACTACCCCCAGGACTAAATGGCTGGGTGTTCTGACCCTCAGTTAGTGTTGTAAGGGCAGAATGTAGCCATGTATGTCAGAAATCCAGGCAGTAATGAAATTTACCTCAGGTTTGTACCTTACAAATGACCATGAAACAAGTCATAAAAAAATCAAAAGAGGATGAAATAGCTTATTTATTTCTACAATGAAGAGGAAATATATTTGTGATATTTAAAGCAATAGAAGATATCATCAGAAACAAGGCAAATCAAATCAATTTCTAAAGAATTTTTAACTTTTGGAAGCAAAAGAAAATACTAAATGAAGTAACTTAGAAAATCATTTTAATCATTATGAATAAGGCTTATGGTCCAAAATAGATATAGAGTTATGCAAATTTATGGTTAAGACCTGGACACTATGTGAAAATTTGTCAAAAAATATAAAGATATTGTTTACATATAAAGAACGACAGATAACATCTTTCAATAGTATTACCTTTGCAATTTATCTTGTTTCCACTTCATCCTAGTGGATAGATTTGATCTAGCAAAATGTCTTATTTCTTTGTCTACAAATAGGAAACTAACATGAAAAATGTTTAACTTGAATAGTAATTGAAGAAATGCAGATTTGAACAGCTATGGAGGGCCAATATTAAATTAACACAAACATAAGATCAATAAAACCTGTTATATTAGTTTTTGCCCTGAAAAGTCACATTACTGGCTAATCTGTAATTTGTCCCTGTTTTTCTGAAGTGCAAGCTGGCAATTTGTAATAGAAACTATGAAAGCATTCATATCCTTTGAGTTGGTAATCCCACTTTTGGGAGTATACCCTAAGGTAATTATTCAAATGAAAAGAAAAGTCATTTACACAAAGATATTTATGGCATCAAATTCATTATAAGGAAAGATGGAAACTGACCAAAATGCCTAGTGAGTGGGAATGGTTAAGAGCTGTGACCGCTGGAATGGGGACATATGTGAAAATGTGCATACATCCTAATGCTAAGTGCAAGCAAAACAGAATGCAGAATAGAATGCTGCTCTTACAAATTCCATGTACATGGTGTCTGTGCTTTGATGAGTCTGGAAAAAATATACACAGATGTAAATGTAAAATATACACAGCTGGATGTTTTAAATTCATGGGATATTTTTTCTATAAAATTATTTAAACAGTCAAACATCTATTTGACAAAAAAAATGGTGGTTAAAACTTTATTACATGTGTAATCTACATACTAAATTCTTTTCAAACACATAGGATGCTTCTGCCTTTCCTTGGAGAGCTGACCTTACTGTTTCCGCGCTGCTCTTACTGCTGTAGTTGGGTTACCGCCTGTGGGAGGGCCTGCTGCCTGTGCAGGAAGCCAGTATAAGGATGCTGCAAATACGTGCGAATGGTCTGGAAGAAGAGGAGTTTCCCCTTCTGTTTTAGATGCCGACTTCTCACTTTTCCTTAAGCTCATACATCCTCTGAACCTTGAGGAAGATTAAGTCGTGCTCAGCCCTGGGGTTCAGAGAATGAACCTGAAACAGTATAGAATGACGGCAGGTTTGGGTGAGGATCTGACTTTATGCCCCTGGTCTGGTAATCTTTTTGCTGTCTATGTATCTTATAAGGTATTACTCTTAGGTATCTTGACTGCAAGTTCCAGAAAGTCTTGCCTCAGTTCACTCAAAAAATGGAAAAAATTATTATCCTTTATATGAAGAAGGCCAAGGCTGGGCAGCTCCAGACTGGCCAGTTCCATGGCTGGAGGTTCTTTCCATTTTTCCATTCTGCTAACCTCAGAGCACCAGCTTTGTCCTCTGTCAGCTTTAGTGGTGGTTCTAGCACAGCTGCTCTGGCTCTAGTCCATGGACATGGCACTTACTATCAGGACTTATTCTCTCCCATTTGAAGAGAAACCTTTATTAAAATTTGCCTTCTGCCTTCACTATCAGTAGCCTTGCTTTCATTTCTCATTGTCCAGAATTGCATTCCATGTCATTCCTAAACCGATTACTGTCAAGAGGAATGAGACCAATGGCTTGCTCAAGTTAGGCCTATCAGGACTTGTCCCTGTGGCTGGAGGTTGGGTCTCCCTAGATACTAGTTGGCTCCCAAGGTCCTCCCCTCCTCGCCCTCTGGCTGGAAAGCTGCCCACTCTGTCATGCACTTCCTGTGACTGTCCCCACAGCCATGAAATGAGTGACTAGGTAGAGAGAAAAAAAAAGCAATGGTGATTCTCCCCATATTATTGGGACCCCAGTTTCTCTGGTCAGAGAGAAGGGCTTTCAGACTTTTAGGTGCCTACCTGGCCGCTGCTTCCATCTACAGTATTGCCATGAAATTGCCTGGGCCTAGGGAGTGAGAATGAAAAAAACAAAACGCCTGACCTAGGGAATTTTTTCCACTCTAACAAATCTGTAGGGGCTTGCTTTCTTAAGCCTCAGAACAGAAATATAGACAGTTTTTCTTGGAGTTCTTTCTGTCCTCAGCTGGTGCACAGCTCCAGTCTTCCAACTGCCTTTGAGTCTAGGCTCAGAGACACTGAAGGATGAAACCAGAAAACTCACTGTTCTTTTTGGTGGTTCTTTGAGTTCTGTTTTCCTTCTCCAATCTATCTGCCACCATTTACTTTTTAGAGTTCTCAAATAGCTGCTCCCTGCATTCTGTCCAGGATTTTTTATTGCATTCAGTGAGGTTGGATAGTATTTACTCTATCTTGACTGAAACTGGGAACGTATCTTTTTTTTTAACTTCCAGTATTTGGAAGACAGATGATGGGTATCAGTCTATGAGAAGGAATAATCTTTCAAAACTTGTAGAACCTAGAAGGGATTGTTTTTTTTGGATTTGATGCCAAAGAAGAGGAAAGAAACAGTATCTCTCTAAGGTTTGAACAGGTGGTGCAGGAGACTGAAGTGGGCATTCATGAGAAGGAAGAGCAGTCTGCATTTGGAAACATGGACTTTTAGAGGAAGGATTTTTGCTGTGTTTAATTTCCTGAGAGTTATGGTAACAAACACAGGTAAATAGCATTTTCCACCTAACCCTGCTTTAATGACTTAGCATATTGAAGATATTTTGCACATGTTAAAATGTTTCTAAGTATATGAACAGTGCAAGCTTTTGTTATAGGCTTCGCATATGTCTTGTTAACTAAGAACATTTTGATTGCAGGTGATGGGACTCATCTTGAGCAGACTTGGGCAAAAGGAGAGATTGGCTCATGTACATCAATTAAGATTGAACTGTTATACTGTGAAAAGGGAAGGGGAGCAGTGGGGCTTTAGCAACGACTTTATCCATTGTCCTGGACATGGCTGTTGTTCCTTTTCTGCCTCTCTGTGCAGATGGGCTTTCTTCACATGGTGAGAAATGGCTACTGAGAGCACATGAGTTTTGTTTCTTTAAGTGTACATTAATGAAAAACATTCTGAAAAAGGACTGTCATTGGCCTAGACCATCGATGCCCACCACTAACTCAATCAAGTGTGGCAGAGATAGGAAGATAGATTCAGGGAAGAAAATGGTAGCCACGGAGGATACCATGTGGGTGGAGTGTGGGGTAGGACCTGTTAACTGAAACAGAGAGTTCTGGGCAAAACCAATATGACAGCATAAAGGAGAACCTTGCTTTCAGCCAGCCTGAGATGTTATAGCCTTGTAATCCTATAGTTGTATTATGTTTCATTTTTCTTCTCCAGAATCCAGATTTACCTGTATCCTCTCATCTCCCTTTCCTCCAATCTCCTTCATTAAAAAAAAATAATGTTTTGTTCACATGCTAATTTTTTTCTTTTTTTCTCAAATTTCTTCCAGTTGGTTGCGTCTTCCTCTCAGCCTATCGCTTTCTCTCCGTTTTTTTTTCTTGACTTTCGCCCTTTGCTCTGTGGACATTGTTTACCTATAAGCAAACTGAAAAATTAGGTTTTCTGAACAGATTATAGTCTCTAGTTCATAGGGGGAAATAAAAGAATAGAGAATGCACATTGGTCCAACATTCACCGAGTTTAAGGTCTTGGGCGGCCTATTGTAGCCATGAGCCCTGGTCAGCACAGGGTGAGAGGCAAGTAGGCGGACAGTCGTGGAATGGATTAGGCTAATGGCAGAGGAAATCTAAAGGGTCCTGGAGGACAATTGGATTGATTCCCAACCTGGATTTACAAAGGAAAAATTAATGCTTGGGGGAGACTAAATAATTTCCATTAACTCACATTTCTCGGAGGTGGGTAAAACAGGAACCATCCTTGGTCTGCGGAGCCAAAGACCATATTTCCCCCCAATACACCTTGGTGTCACTAGAGGGGGAGCCTGCATGGACTAGAGTTCAAATCAGGATTTGTTTCTCATCACAGCTGTCTTGTAGGTTCTGTCTTTCCTTTCTCTAGGCTCATTTTGTCAAGTGGTCTGGCCCTACAGAGATGAGATGTGCTTCTTATGTCCCTTATCACCTTTTTGGGAATTGTCATTGATTGGATAACACATTCTACAGATACATAGGAGGGAGAGAACATCACAGGTCATTAATCTCAGCCCTCTGCATTCAGTCAGGCCCATCTCAGATAGGGTGTTTATAAAATCGTGTGTGTTAGGGATATATAACATTTCAGAGAGTAAGCTTGGCAGGTAAGTGGAAAGACTTAAAGACACGGACATCGGGGTCCCCTGTAAAACAGCCCAGCCAGATCACCCTACTGTGAAGATGATAGTTCATGAACTTCGTCACACACTTGGGACTTCCTGTCACCTTTTTAGATTCACACTCTTAGAGGATAGTCTCGGATATCCGTAGTATGAAGAAATCTTACATGTAAGAGAGACACTAAAACAAATAGATACAAGGACTTTCAGGTAAATAGTCTGCAGTAGGAAAAAGTGTGAGAGACACCTGAGCAGCTCAGTCGGTTAAGCGTCTGGCTCTTCATTTCAGCTCAGGTCATGATCTTATGGTTTGTGAGTTTGGGCCCTGCATTGGGCTCTGTAGACAGTGCAGAGCCCGCTTGGGATTCTCTCTCTCTCTCTCTGTCCCTTCCCCAGTTGTGCTATCTCTCAAAATAAATAAATAAACTTAAAAAAATAAAAAAAAAGAAAAAGTATGAAAAACAACTACCACCAATATCCTCAGAGAACTAAAAGCTTGTTTCATCCATGAAACAAGAAAATATTACTATTAACCAAGTAACTATTAGAAGTTAAAAATATGAGAGATGAAATTATAATCTCAATAGAAGGATAAGAAGAAAAATATGAAATCTCTCAAAGGGAGAAGAAAAAAAGTCTGGTGATAGAAAATAGGAGGGCTGATACAAGAAAGTTAGAGGACCAGTACAGAGGGTCCAACACCCCAAAACTAAAGTCCCTGAAGGAGAGAATGGAGACAACAAAGAAGAATGTATCATTAAAGAAACAACTCAAGGAAATTTTGTAGAATTAAAAATTTGGGTATCCAAATTGAGAGGTCCTGCTGAGTGTCAAGTGCAGTGAGAACATCAGCTGATTCTAAGACACACCATGAAATTTCAGAACAGTAACGATGAAGAAGGATTCAGAGAGGAAAGTCAGGTTCTATAGTAAGGGTCAGGAATTGAATAATATTGGACTTCCTAATGGCCGCACTGGGAGGTAGCGTAGGATGATAAAGCAACACCATCAGAATATTAGACGAGTTGACTCAGATGCCCAGTGGTATCAGAGTTCTCTAGAGAAACAGAGCCAATGGGCCCTATTTCCCCAATTGGGTATATAAGTGAATAATTGTACATATTTATGCAAATATGTAAATGGAATTTCCCCCCAAAGGAGTTGGCTCCTATGACTGTGGGAGAACTGGTAAGTCTCAACCTGTAGGGCAGACCGGAGATGCAGGCAGGAATTAATGTTGCAGTCTTGAGGCAGAATTTCTTCTTTAGGAAAATTGTTTTTACTCTTAAGGCCTTTCTACTAGTTGAATGGGGCTCACCTACATTATTGAGGGCAATATCTTTTATCTGAAGTCAAAGGATTGTAGATATTAAACACATTTATAAAACATTTTTCACAGCAGCATCTAGATTAGCATTTGATTAAGTGAGTACTACAGCCTGGCCACATTGACACATAAAACTAACACACCAGACAAACTGTGAGTTATGTGTGCCAGTAGAATAAGACATTTTCAAACATAGAAGGTCAAAAAATGTTTAGATACCATATACGCTTTCTCAGGAAGCTATTGGAAAATGTGCTTCAACAAACCAAGGGATTGAACCAAAGGAGGACATGTATTTCGGGTTGGGTCGCCTTGAAGACTCTGAGATGTGGATTCTTGTGCAGTTAAGGAGATTTAGATGAGAGTGGAGGAAGCAGGACAAGAAAATAGAAGAGGCCAGGCAGGGTATAATTCCAGGTGGAATTCAGTCTGATCCTGCAGGAAAATGCAGGAGTCTAAGTCACCTTAGAGCTGTGCCAACCTGAACCAAGGAGCTGGCTTGCATGCTCCCATTCTAGTCCATCAGTGGGTAAGAGCTGCTCTGGGGCATGCTGGGTGAGGGATGAAAATTCCAAGGTATTTAGATCTCTGGCTTTAAGCAAAGCACCTCTCGTAACCCAAGGGTAGTCCTCCTCTGAAGAGCTATAGGTGTTGGTTGCTGGAGGCAAAAATACATGAAGCCAGGAAGTGTGTGTGTGTGTACATGCATGTGTGTACAAAAGATGGTGGAATAGGATATGACATGACAGACTGGGATATAAGAAACAGAGAATCCAGCCCCTGAGAGGAACAAAGGGATCCTCAGGTTCATGGTGAAGGGAACTCCCTAGATGACAGTCGTGTAAACAGTTCACATGCCCAGGTGGGTCAGAAAACTAGGAGAGAATTATTCAAGAAGATAAAAATGATCAAGTGCCTAATGAGTTTGAACGTACTGAGAAGAGATTTACATATATGAAGAAGAGTTCACAACTGAATGAATGATAAGGGAATAGAAAACTTAGCAAATGAAAGACCAAGACGATCATAAATTCCAGGGAAAACAAAATGTATTAGAAAGTGAAGTAACCATATTTCATAAGCCCCATGACTCAGTTGTGAATAGTGTTGCATGATTATAATAATGTAAACACTGAGTATATTGAATTTAAAATCATATAGGAACACTATAGAGTGAATGGAGATAGGAAATAGTGTGTGTGGTGGGGTTACAGAGAGTGGGAGAAGAAATCTTAGTTTCCATGTTAGGAAATAGTGGATGCAGCATCTGACAAACCAAGAAGCAGCAACCTCAATATGTCACTTATAGATGAAGAGGAAAAAGGGCAAAACAATCTTCTAAAAGTTGAAAGTGGGCCCCCCTGGGTGGTGAGAAAGGGGGAGGGATGGGACACTGTGTGCAACTGCTATTTTTCACGTTAGTCCTACAAAACGATTTGACTCTTGAAATTGTGCGCATGTGAAACTTTTATTAAAATAATAGAGTAAATTAAAAAAGGAGGAAAGCCCTACAGGCAGAGATGACAGAGATGTGGGAAATTAGGAGGAATAGGAGCTTCATTCAGATACATTTCAGATATATTAGTTTGTGTTTCCCCCACTCCCAAGCAGGGCCCAGGAGATAACAATGCCAGCAGGGAGCCTTTGATCTTCAGACTTTGGCAAAATGGAATCTCAGAACTTTGAAAACTTAAACTCACAGAACTGTAGAAGTTTGGAATCTTATATTCATAGAATCTTACTTTAATTTGTCCTTTAAATTTCAACTCCGGTGTCACTTCCTCCAGGAAGCCTCTACTGACCTTTCATGTACATCCCCAAGACGTCTTCTTTTCTGCTATTCTAGAACTCATCAGTCTGGAGTGTCAGGTTGTTTACCTGTCCTCCTCCTCCACAGGTAGAATACGCATCCTAATTACTTCCAGGCGAACACAGCCATTTCTGGTTTGAACACAATTGTTGAGGATTGTTGCCCCAGCTCCCACCCTGTCCCTGGAGTGGCTTCAAGTCCAGGGAGTTGGAGATGTTTCAGCTTGCTGGAGAGCTCCAAGTCTCTGATCACAGCAAGAGTCCATGCTGGCATTGGAGATGTGTAAAGTTACACATCCCAGATGTGTGTGTGTGTGTGTGTGTTTTAAGTTTGTTTATTTGTTTTTTGGGGGAAGGGACAGAGAGAGGAAGAGACAGAATCCCAAGCAGGCTCAGCATAGAGCCTGATATGGGGCTCAAACTCACGAACTGTGATATCATAACCTGAGCCAAGATCAAGAGTTGGATGCTTAACCAGCTGAGCCAACCAGGCGCCCACCAGATGTAGTTCTTGGCATTTTGAACTACTGGCACCTGCAGAGATGTTGGCCTGTGCCTTCTGTGTTCTGACCACGAAGCCCTTCCTTGTCTGCTGTTCCTCCTCAGTTATATCTTTGAGCCCCTTGAATGAACTCTGGAGCTTCTCCAGGGTTGAGGAAGACTCAGGGGCAGCCATGCCAGGCCCTATTTGCTCAGATATGCCCTCCACCGTTTTCCTCCTCTGGGTCTGCACCACAGTGGGGCTGTGAAACTCTCAAGGACCTCACTTACCCTGTTGGGTCTTACCTGTGAGTGACATGCATCCCTTCTCCCACAGTTCCCTGAACCAATCTGTGTTAGTTTTCTGTGGCTGCACCACAAATATTACCACAAACCTAGGGGCTTAGAATGAGACGCGGGTATCATCTCCAGGAATCTGGCTGTGGCTTGGCTGAGTCCTTTGCAAGGCTGCATTTGAGGTGCTGCCAGGGTTGGGGTCTCTCTCACTCGAAGCTCAGTCAGGGGAATGTTTGTTCCAAGCTCACGTGCTCTTTGGCAGCACGAGGTGGCTTGTAGGCGGCCACACTGAGGGCCCCAGTGTTTCTGTGGCTGCTGGTTGGAGGATGCTCTCAGTTCCTTGTCACATGGTCGTCTCCACAGGGAAGCTCACAGGATGGCAGCTGGCTTTTCAGTTAGCAGGGACAGTGTCTCCTTGTAAGACGGCACTAAAATTGTATACTGTGCAGTCACATACACATAATCATGTACGTTCTGTCACCTTTGCCGTGTCTACTGGAGGGCAATCACAGGTCCTGCTCACACTGAAGGGGAGATCAGGCAGAGGCATGAGCACCAGGAGGTAGAGATCATGGAGCACCGCCTCAGAGTCATCCACTGCAAGGTCTAGCTCTCAGACCCAGAACCCCCACCTGGGGTCCTCGGCCCCCACTTCTGCATTAATCTGTGACTCTCTCTCCATTTCTCTGCCTCCGTGCAGCCTGTGGAGTTTGGATCGAGGAACTGACTTGCTCTTCCTCAGGCATGTCTTCTTAATTCAACTTTAATACAGAATGCTGCCCTTTTGTACTTAGAAGCCAGGATTTTGAGATCTAAAGCTATTTTTTTTCTGCCAGAAGTTCCAAAATTCTATTTTCAACTCAAAAACTGGAAGTTCACTTTTTTAGTTTTTTGTTCTTTATGCCCTTCCTTTTCATTGCAGTAAGCCCAGACTACCCTAGATGCTGCCTGAAAAGTGAGGACAGTTGTGGGCAAAAGTGAATGGAAAGCATCACTATGCCACAACCCACAGTGGGCTGCTGGAACAAATGCAGAAACAACATTAGGGACCTGGGTGCAAATTCTGGCCCTACCACTTGCTAACTCTGTAACTTAGGGCAAGTCATTTATTTTCTGTGAACCCCAGTTTCCTCCCCTATAAAATAGGGATAATGATACCTACTTTTTTTTTGTTGTTGTTAATTTTAGAGAAAGATAGAGTGTGAGCAGGGGAGAGGGGCAGAAGGAGAGAGAGAATCTTAAGCAGGTTCCACACTCAGTGCAACCCTGGGATCATGACTTGAGCTGAAATCAAGCTTGATGCTCAATTGACTCAGTCACCCAGGTGCCCTGGTACCTACTTCTTTAATGTTGTGAGGGTTATTTGGAATAAAGTTGGGGAAAATGCCTTTGTAAATTGTGATGTATCGTACATGTGAGCATTACCATTATAGTTACACAAGTGCATGAGAGGGCCCTTTAACTGACTGTAGACAACAGTTCATGTTGACATGGTTTCTTTGTAGCTCTGGATTGGGGACCAAAGCCTTTGAAATATGTGTAACAGCAGGGGCCAACTGCAGGCTTGTAGCTGGGTCTTGGGCAAGGGCTGGTTTGACTCGAGATTTTACCAAATCATTGTCACAGTAACCAGATGGTAATATTATGTGTGTGGATGCTTTTGGTAAATTATAGAGGTGGAATGAATGAACCGTCAGATTCTAAAACTGGGAATGTTATTCTAAAAGGCCATTTGGACAGTTTATTCATTCCTGGCACAGTATTCTTTCCATCCCAACAGCATTGCAGCCCATGATGTGATGCTATCATGTATGGTCCCAGGCTCTGTGCACGGGAGAGTTATGTTATGCATAGACTTGCAGAAGCGTTTTCTTCTCTTTTGACTTGCTCAAACAATATTAATTTTAATAAGTATTTATGGAGGCCAGCTGTCATCGGGTGGTATGGATGACAAAAGCAGGCTATAAAATTCCTTTAACCTTCTCTTGAAAATCTCATCTTCAGCTGCCTAGTAGCTCATCTTTTCCTAGAAGAAAGAAATTGATACATCAGATTGCAGACCCAGCTGAAGGCTTATAAAATGAGGGAAGCAACCTGTTACATGGGTATGAAATTAGGGCCCTCCTGATGGTACAAGGAACTTCTAAACAGGGCTGGCTCATTCTGGCCACAGATGTGTTGAATTTGTCCTTCAGTAGTGGGGTCTTTCTACATCATCTCTCTTTAAAGTCAGCTGAATTGGACATAGAGCATCTGACTAAACTGCATTATTTATCTAACATTCTTAGCAGAATGACTGTAGGTGTACCTTAGGCTTCATATTGAAATGGGAAAAAAGAGAGGATGATTCAGTGCTCTTAAATGGTGGTAAAGTGAGATGGTTTTTGGGTAAAGTGAGAACTCAGAGTGTAGTTGGCAGAGGGAAAGCATTAGTCCATAGGGGTCAGAGCAGCTGCCGGGCTTGCCGGGCTTGCCCTGCTTTGCAGAAAAGGAATGTGGAGACAGGGGTATCAGTGTGGGGAGGGGTAAGCCCTGCTCCCAGGCTGAGAGGGTTTGCTCTCTGCATTATTTTTCTAGGCCCATTAGCTTAACTCTGAAAAGGGTAAGCAAAGGCTAATGGTGTTACTAACATTTTTGAGTTTTTTTATGTGCCAGGCCAAATGTTAGGGACTTCATGGATGGAACCTCATTAAATCACAGTAAGAACTATATGAAGCAAATACAATGGCCTTGTCTTTTCTAGTCACAATAGCCTCTAAGACTCAGATGAGAAGAAATGAAACTAAAAATTTCTCTAACATTGAAACACAGTTTGCAAATCCCTATTCCTGCTGCTAGAAAAAAATGTAAAATAGCACAATTTCAAGCCTTTTCAACCCACCATTTTACATTTTTGGTCACTCCTGGTTTAAAATGTAACCATTTCAAGGTCTGCTGCTCCCTCTACCCCCATACTCATGCATTTTGGTTAAAGGAGCCTTCCGGACCCAGTGGCAGCAAGTTGGTGGGCATCTGGCCCGTGGTTGCCTCACTGATGAGGTGTCTCCTACAGATGCTGCTCTTTGTGTCTCTTCACATCTCAGTTTGTGCTTAGTCTCGAAACAGGGGTATATTCCTTTGCTGACTTGGCCCCACATCCGTCCTTGTCACCCTGAGCTTAGTTGCTCAGAGAGCGTCTTCTGATCTGTCCTGCCCCACTTCACAGGGGCCTGATCTGTCCTCCCCCACTTCACAGGGGCCGGCCTGCCTGTGCTGTGGTTACTTCCAGGCCGGCTCACAGGTGCTCATCCTCAGCAAACTTCTGCTTTCCATTCATGCCCAAGGAAACTCCCGGGATTCCTACAGCCGGGCCCGTAGCGTCTCACGGTCATCTCTGCAAGGCTGGTGGTCAACTTTAAGAGCTCTAGGATGAACAGGTCCAAGCCCCCTCTGCTCTCAGAGACTCTGCCCAGCCTGGGCCTGACCCAGGATGAGAGGCAGGGAGTTGGGCTGCTAGAGAACGTCTCATTCTTTCTTCCCAAACTCTTTTCCTTCTCCTCCATCTTGGAGCTCTTTCATTTGCTGTGATGTACAAGGCCAAATCTGCTTCCTCTATTGTATCTCCGTTTACAAGTTTTCTAGTCTTACACTCAGGAAGTGTCCTTTGACTTTAGAAGGTGAGAAATAGAGCACAAAGGTAACCATGGCTACATCAGTGGATGTCTTTCCCTTTAGTTGCAGAACAGAACACAGGTGGGAGAAAAGTCACTGTACACTATACAGCCACTTACCAACCAATGCTTTGAAGTCTTATTTCACTATATTAATACTATCTCCATTTCACACATGAAGAAATTAAGTCTCAGACAGTTTGAATATTTGATCAAGCTGGGGCAAAACTCAGAGTTGTCTTTTTAAAAAAATGCTTATTTATTTTTGAAGGGGGGAGGGGCAGAGAGAGAGGGAGACAGATAATCTCAAGCAGGTTCCTCGAGTGTCAGCATGTAGTCTGACATGGGGCTCGAACTCACAAACTGTGAGATCATGACCTGAGCTGAAATCCAGGGGACGCTTAACTGGCTGAGCCACCCGGGTGCCCCTAAAGTCACCTTAAAGTAGATGCTTCTCATTCCCCCTCCCCCAAACCATACTACTTCCCACGGGAAGCCCATGTTCCTTGCCAGGTTCTGGTGGCTGCAAAGAAGGGCCCCATGGCAGGCCCAGAGTCACTGGAATCGACCGGTCACACTGGAATTGGGACTGTGAGAACCAAGATAACTGTACAGGCCGTAAATAGGGGTGTTCTGGCAAGTAGATCCTTGTGCTTCAGCTAAAGCCGGAAGGAGGAAGAGATGGTGAGTAAATTCCTCAGGATGCTGACTGTTCTCTGCATTCAAGGAATCAGAGAAACCATTGAGAACCCACAAGTGAGTTCCACCCAGAGAGATGGTTGCAGAGACACAGGGGGAAAAGATAAGGGGATACTCTCAACTTCTGAGGACTGATTCATCAGCAGGCAAACACACAGTATTTGAGACACACAGGAGGCATGCGAACTCCCTGTTTCCCAGAAGAAAAAAAAAGATTGCTGGTCTGTCTGAAGTTAATAGAGCACTTTCAGCTCAAGGTGATGGGTCTGTATACTCACTTCTTTTCCCTACTCAAATCTCACTGAAATGATAGAAGGAGTAAAAAAAATATACAAACCTACAGGGATGAAGAATACAATGGAAAACAGATCTCCAGACATTGATATTTTGGAATCCCCCACACGAAGTGCCTAGGTCACCACCTGATCTGCCGTAAAGCCCAGAAGCCAACCAACTGCACCTAAGCCCACGGAGCTTCCAGTCAGCTTCTTAGGACTTTACTGTTAGTTGGACAACCAAGGATCAGCGGACATTTGTAAAAAATTTCTCATGGAAAAGATGGTGATCCAAACAAACAAACAGGAACAAGTAACTCTGAAGAAACACAAATGAGAAAGAAAGAAGAAGGATTAAAAAAAAAACTTCCCTATAATTAAATATCGTTAGAGAGACAAGAGGTAAAGTATGTGAAGTATCCTAAGAGAGGTGTGGTATCCTTAGAGAGATAAGAAGGAATATGACTTGGTAGCGCTCCTGGGATTTAAAATATGATAAAAATTCATATTTTATTCAATAAGTGAGTTGGAAGACAACACTGAGAAAGATAATGTGGAAGACTGTTTCTCAGGAATAGAATAAAAAAATAAAAGAGATAAAAATGGGAAAATGGGAAAGAAAAGATGGAACTGGAGAACCAGTTCAGGATGTCAATATTTGACTAATAGGAGCCCCAAAGAAAGAAGAGAGAAAACTGGAGGAGAGGAAACTGTCAAAGAAATAAGACAAGAAATTTACAAAAATAATACAAGATAATTTCCAGGATAGGGACTTCTGTTTTTTTCTTTTATAGTTTATTTATTTATTTTAAACTTTTTAAAATGTTTTATTTATTTTTGATACAGAAAGAGACAGAGCATGAGAGGGGCAGGGGCAGAGAGAGAAGGAGACACAGAACTGGAAGCAGGCTCCAGGCTCTGAGCTAGCTGTCAGCACAGAGCCTGACGCGGGGCTTGAACCCACGAACGTGAGATCTGACCTGAGCCGAAGTCGGAGGCTTTACCGACTGAGCCACCCAGGCGCCCCTCTTTTATAGTTTATTGTCAAGTTATTTCCATATAACACCCAGTGCTCATCCCCACAAGTGCCCTCCTCCATTCCCATCACCCTGCTTCTCCTCTCTCCCTTTCCCATCAGCCCTCAGTTTGTTCTCAGTATTCAGGAGTCTCTCATGGTTTGCCAGGATAGGAACTTCTGGTTTTAAAGTCTCAACAAAATAAATGAATGGAGTTTGCCTATAAAGTATGTCTTCAAGTAATTTTATTTTTTTATTTTTTAAATTTCATATGTATGTATGTTTGTATGTATGTATGTATTTATTTTTAAAATAGTTTATTGTTGAATTGGTTTCCATACAACACCCAGTGCTCTTCCCCAAAAGTGCCCTCCTCCATCACCACCACCTCTTTCCCCCCCCTCCCCCTCCCCCTTCAACTCTCAGTTCATTTTCAGCATTCAATAGTCTCTCAGGTTTTGCATCCCTCTCTCTCCCCAACTCTCTTTCCCTCTTCCCCTCCCCCTGATCCTCCATTAGGTTTCTCCTGTTTTCCTGTTAGACCTATGAGTGCAAACATATGGTTTCTGTCCTTCTCTGCCTGGCTTATTTTGCTTAGGATGACACCCTCGAGGTCCATCCACTTTCCTACAAATGGCCGTATTTCATTCTTTCTCATTGCCATGTAATACTCCATTGTGTATATATACCACATCTTCTTGGTCCACTCATGAGGTGATGGATATTTAGGCTCTTTCCATGATTTGGCTATTGTTGACATTGCTGCTATGAACATTGGGGTACATGTGCTCCTATGCATCAGCATTTCTGTATCTCTTGGGTAAATCCCTACCAGTGCTATTGCTGGGTCATAAGGGAGTTCTATGGATAGTTTTTTGAGGAACCTCCACACTGTTTCCCAGAGCTTCACCAGTTTACATTGCCACCAACAGTGTAGGAGGGTGCCTGTCTCTCCAAACCCTCGCCAGCATCTATAGTTTCTTGATTTGTTCATTTTAGCCACTCTGACTGGTGTGAGGTGGTAATTTTAGAGCATCAGGGATACAGAGAAGGGCTTAAAATTGTCTTAGGAGAATAACCAGTTCGTATATAACATAATGGCATGGAATTTATCAATAGGTACCCTAGAAGGAAGACAAAGCTTTCAGAATTCTAGGACAGATACATTTCAATCTAAAATTCCATATTTTGCCAAATCACCAATCAAGATTAAAGATAGAAGGACATTTGCAGACAATCAAGTTCTTACAAATGTGTCTCCTTTGCTTGATGTTCAGAGAGCAGTTGGGTGTGTGTTCCACAAAACGAGGTGGCAAACCAAGAATGAGAAGAACATTAGGTCAGTGTGGGGAGAGGCGACACAGGAGCGAGGCAAAGGGGGTTCCCCAGATAGTGGGGAGGAAAACTCCCGGCATTGCCACTAGTCTGTAGGTCTATAGAGCACCAGGTGAAATTTGAGCCAGAAAGATGGAAGTCTCTGGTAGGAATGTTTCCAGGAAAACTACTGGAACTAGTAGGTTATCTGATTTGTTTGATGGCATTAAGATGGTTCATATCATCCACAGGAGGAAAATGACAATAAAGTATAAAATAGAAATATCAAGAAATAAGAATATACTAATTATTTAGAAATAAGCAATCAGAAGAATCAGTTGAAAAAGCTGACAATGGTTGTCTCTGAAAAGCTGGCATTAGGGGTGCAGTGGTAGTAGTCCCCAATATTGATAAATCTGTAGTTCCATTTAAAAGTGACATATGTATTATTTTGAAAAATATTATTTTGAAATTGCTGATATTTGTCAGTTTTGGCATGTAAAAATGGCATTCACACATGGTTCTATTAAAATAGAAATGTTAATCATTAACAGTAATTCTATATATAGCAGAATTTATTAATTCTATAGTAGTGTGAAAATCAAGAATTTTTCATCAAGGTAGAAAAAGGAAAACAAAGTTATAAGTGCTTTTGTATGAGTCAGTGGATGAAAACACTTCAGTGATACCATCTTTGCTCTTCCTAGCGTTCCGCATGTTTCTGTGTGTGAATTGTTTCTTCATGGCTGCACCTCCTTCCTTTAGCTGTCTAAAGTTTTAGCCATGATTGTGGTTTCTTTATTGATAACTGATTATTTGAAAACCATGCCAAAACACTTGTGTTGCTGTTTCATTTCTTGGCATTTCATGATACGTATACCTTATCTCCTTATTTATCTCTATCTCGGTCTCCTTCTCCTGCGTCACTTTTCCAAACACCATCCCTTTCTTCACTTTGTTCAGATTTCTGGGCAGAGATTGGACAGGATTCACACTGTGTTGGGGTTAGGTGAGACACTGTTCAGTGCTGGTTCTGGACCTTAGCACACAAACACATCTACCCTGGAGTACCCTGGGAACTGCTCCTAGGGGCTCTGGGTGAGCCCAAGGCAGCCATATGCACTGCAGGAAGTAGGCCCCTAGTCACAGTGGATTGGGACAGAGATGGCACCTAACTCAAGCTAAGCGAATCAGATTCCTTTCTCCAGGAATTTGGAATTGAACTGGGGGGACAACCAGTTGTGTGTTTTTCTTGTGGAGCTGCAACATGGTGCCTTCAGAGCTGTGGGCCACACAATCTGTCCTGTGGATAAGAGTCGAATGCCAATCTGCAGAAACAGGACAGTGAAGCAGATTTGCAGAAAGAATCAGAGATGAGAGATGGAATCGAAATCATGATGACTTCCTGTTGCACATTCCGGTTATTTCCTGAGAAAGGCTGCATTCTTCCTCTTGGATTCTGTAAGTCAGCTTAGTGGCCTTAAAAGAAAATCTCCCCCTCGCCTTTCTTTGCTTAAACTAGATTGAGTAGGCGACAGTTAATTGCAACCGAGAGAATAATAATGGAGACATGTTTACCTCTAGGATTCTATAATTCAGTGACACATAGGGCTGCACATGATTTCAGGGGTGGGGAACGTGGGAACCGGAGTGTTGGGCCATGGGAAAGGGGTTCTATGTGAGTGACTTGTACTGGGCTTAGTAAATGTGGTAAGGAACCTCCCCGCTCCACACAAGCCTGTCTATGGCGGGAGCTTGACTAGATTAGCTAAATATCCTTCTCCTTCAAGTTTTGATGTTAGTATTGGAAGTGCAGCAGGTAGTTAAAAACCCAAGTAAATCCAGCTGGTATTTAACTGTGGTAAGGCGGGGGGGGGGGGTGGGGAGACACCTTTTCTGATAAAGATTTTTCTTTCTGGTCTTCCGTGTGTGCAGTGTGGAATCCATTCTAGAAAGCTCCTGTCTATATTAAATCCTTCTCATGCTCAGTATTTTTCTTCCTTCCTTCTGCTCTGTCTGACCTGATATGATGTCATTTGGGCTGTATTAAACATTTTTTTGAAAGACTGAACATTATACATTTCATCCAAAAAATGCTATTTCTGGGTCTACAATTCATCTCTGCCATGGCATTTTCCTGGTTCCTAAAGGACTCTGGTACAGACGTACCTTCTCCCCTCCTCCCTTTCACCTTGGATTCCGCACTCAAAAATGTAAAAGACGTTAATAAGGCAGGAGGTGCTTTATGCCACAGGGTATAGATGATACTATTGGAAATGAGGAATCTTCTTCCTGAATGTTGTCAATTTGTTACTTTTCTGAGTCTGCTGGTGGCAGCTCAGCATGGGGCCCCGTTATCTCCCGGCCCAAGCAGCTGGCTTTGGGCGCAAGGCTGGACTAGGAGAGATTGCTTCCTGGCCCCAGTGGGGCATTTCACAATTTTCTTTTCCTTGAGAAACTTTAAAGAGGCGTCTAGGCTACATTACCTGTGTACTTCATTTGTAGCAGCTACCATGTGACTTGGTCCAGGAAAGGCAGCAGCCAGATACCCTGCTGTGGAGAGGGTGAAACATGTCACTTTATTGTGGGCTGGAGCCTGGGACACAGGGTGCAGTGGTCTGTGAATTAGGCTAGTTTGGCTCCACAAACACTTATTTGACACCTACTGTGTATGAGCAGTTATGCTAGGCCTGGGAATACAGCATTCAGTAAGAGGTGATCTGTGCCCTCAAAGAACTCACAGTTGAGTGATGAAGATGAAAAAAAACAAAAAACAAATACCCAATATATAACGGGTAAAGTCAGAGAGAAAAGGAAATGCAGGAGCAGGAGGAGGGGCATCTAGAGCTGGTATAGAAGGGTGAGGGATGGAATATGGAGGGAGGTGGTCATCTGATCTGCCTCTCAAGGAACAAATTGGAGGAGTCAAGAGTAAAAGTAGAGGACAAGCATTCAAAGCAGAGGACAGAAGGACAGAATGAACATAACGTGAAAGTGTGAGGTGAGTGGCCTACTCAGGAGATGAGTAGATTGCTAGAGTGTTGAAGAAGGGAGGGGGAATATATAAGACAGGGCCCAGGTGGTCGTGTGCCATGTTGCAGAGGAGGGGACTGACCTTCCTTTATAGGTGTTGGGGAACCATCAATAAAAGGGCATGCCTTGCGTAGGTGGAGGTGCTGAGCCCAAGGAGCACCCCCAGGGCTGAAGCTCAGGCCCAGAAACTCTGGGAAGGAGCTGATGGTGGAGGCAGAACTGAAGGGCTGGCAGCAGCAGAGCTGGCTACCTTCACCTGCTGAGGGTCCGAGCAGAACCAGGACGGTCAGGGGACAGGCAGGTAGGTAGATGGGCAAGGAAGAATTAATGGGTGCACAATCCTGGAGGGCTCTGGATCTGAAGTCTGCACGGTGAGGTCAAGCTCAAAGAATGGGGCAGGTATTGAGGGTCAGAATAAGCCTAAATAGGTCAGAATTGGTAAGAAGCTAAGGCCCACTCAGCTGCTGACATAGGCCTTGTCAAGAGTTGTGACACCTGTCTCTTTAACATCTGGCCCTAACCACCCCTGTCCTGTTTATCTAGCATTAGGCAATTACAGGTTTCCACTCAAAAGTCCATCCCACCATTCTCGAGGTGACTGATATGAACTGTGCTTGGTCATCAAGCTGCCGATATGGTTCCCTTCACTAGATCTGGTGGTTTGGGCCAGTGGTGGGGGTGGAGGTAGAGATCAGCAGACAGGTTGAGATGTGTTCTGTAGGTTGACGCAGCAGGACTTGGTTAGAGATCGGGTGTGGGGCTGGGCAAGAAAGCATCTCAGGGCAGACTCAGATTTCTGGCTTTTAGCTATTAGAGATTGGTGGTACGAACTGCTTATATGGTGTATTAGTTTGTTAGGGCTGCTGTCACAAAGTTCCAAAGACTGGATGGTTTAAATAAGAGAAAATTATTTTGTCACAGCTCTAGAGCCTAGATGTCCTAGATCAAGGTGCTGGTAGGGCTGGTTCCTTCCGAGGGAAGAATCTGTTCCAGGCCTCTCCTCGCTGCGTAGATGGCTTGGGGCTTCCTGTGTCTTCACATCAACTTTCCTTTGTACGTGTTCATGTCCACATTTTCTCTTCTTATGAGGACATCAGTCGTATTGGACTAGGGCCCACCCTATTAATCTCACTTTAACTTAATTATCTCTTTAAAGATCCTATCTCCAAATATGGTCACGTTTGGAGGTACTGAGTATTTGGGCTTCAACATAAGAACCTGATTGGGAAGGTGAACAGTTCATCCCATAACAATGGAGGTGGTCAAGAGAGGAGCAGTTTTGTGAGGAAATTTAAGAATTTAGTAATGCACATATTAATTTTGAGATGCCTATAATATATATACATGTGAAAATGTCAGGCAAGCAGTTGTATACACAGAATCTAGAGCTCTGAGATGAGGTCTAGGTTGCCGAGACAAACGTAGAAATGGTTGGCAAGTTTAAAATTTATTTAAAGCCATGGGAATGGGCCCTGCATGTGCTGGGGAAGGGCACTTGTGTACAAGGGACAAAGAATGCAAGTTGAATCCCACAAAGTCCACAAAAGTTCTTCCCTCTTAGGCTATGGCCCATGTCTTCAGACCCACAGAATCAGTCCCCCAGGTCAGTTAAAATGTAGAAATTAGCTCAAAAAGAATTGTGGAAGGGAGCCTGGTGGCTCAGTCTGTTAAGTGTCTGACTTCACCTCAGGTCATGATCTCATGGGTTTGTGAGTTTGAACCCTTCGTCGGGCTCTGTGCTGACAGCTCAGAGCCTGCAGCCTGCTTTGGATTCTGAGTCTCCCTCTCTGTCTGCCCCTCCCCCACTCGTGCTCCTTCTCTCTCTCTCTCTCTCTCAAAAATAAATAAACATTAAAAAAAAAAAAGAATTGTGGAGTACCTGGCAAGACCCTTCTACTGCAAATAGATATCTATTTTAAAAAAGACTCCTGGCTCTATATTATCATTATAAATGTAACACATGCTTCTTATGAAAAAAATCCCTGCAAACTAAATGGTATGGTAAAGGAAAGTGAAAACAATTATCCCATTTTGGACACTTGATATTCTCTTACTTTCATTCCAAAGTATAGGATCACCCATAGCAAATAACTTCGTATAGGTTTGACTTCTTTCCTTTGACAGCACCTTGGCTCAAGCAACATGCTGAGTATCTTTTGCTACTTATCTTGGGGCTTCTGTGCACATATACAAGACTGATAAAAAGTAGAAATAAGTTTATAGGAATGAGAGAATTTTTTCTCTGTTTAATGAGGTATAGTTGATATACAACCTTGTATAAGTAAGTAAGTTTAAGTTATACATGATGATGTGATAAACTTATATTGTGAAATGATTACCACATTAGGATTAGTTAACACTTCTATCAACTTACATGGTTACTATTTCTTTTTTTTTATGGTGAGAGTATTCAAGATTACCTTCTTAGCAACTTTCAGGATGTAATATGGTAACTACAGCCACCGTGCTGTACGCTAGATCTCCAGAACTTACTCATCTTATAACTGGAAATTTATACCCTTTCACCAATAGCTCTTAATTTTTCTCATCCCCTATCATGTTTCTATGAATTTGGCTTTCTTAGATTCCACATGTGAGAACATACAGTTTTTATAATTCTGTTTCTGACTTTGTTCACTTAGCATAATGCCATCAAGGTCTATCCCTGTTATAACAAATGGCAGGATTTCCTTCTTTCTTTAGATCGATCTATCTATCTGTCTGTCTCTCTCTATATATATATCCATTCATCGGTAGATGAACACTTAAATTGTTTCCATATCTTGGCTATTGTGATAATGGTGCAGTGAACATGGGAGTACAAATATCTCCTTATGACATTGATGTCATTTCCTTTGGGTATATACCCAGAAGTGGTATTTCTGGATCATATGGTAGCTCTATTTTTAATTTTCGAAGGAATCTTCCTGCTCTTTCCGTAGTGGCTGTACCAGTTTATAATCCCACCAGCAATGCACAGAAACTCACTTTTCTCCACATCTTTGTCAGCACTTGTTATCTCTTGTGTGTCTGGTCTTTTTGATTACAGCCATTGTGACAGATGCAAGTTATTTCATTATGGTTTTGATTTCTGTTAATTGATGATTAGTGATGTTGATTATCTTTTCAAGTACCTGTTGGCCAGCTGTATGTCTTCTTGGGAAAATGTCTCTTCAGATCTTCTGCTCATTTTATTTTTTATTTATTTATTTATTTTTTTAAGTAGTTTGTTGTCAAATTGGTTTACATACAACACCCAGTGTTCTTCCCCACAAGCGCCCTCCTCCATCACCACCACCTCTTTTCCCACTCCCCCTTCCCCTTCAACCCTCAGTTCGTTTTCAGTATTCAATAGTCTCTCAGGTTTTGTGTCCCACTCTGTCCCCAACTCTCTTTCCCTCTTCCCCTCCCCCTGGTCCTCCATTAGGTTTCTCCTGTTTTCCTGTTAGACCTATGAGTGCAAACATATGGTATCTATCCTTCTCTGCCTGCTTCTGCTCATTTTAAAATTGGATTATTATTATTATTGCTATTGGGTTATATTCTTTTTGTATTTTTATGTTAATTCTTATACATGATTTGCAGATATATTTTAGGTTTTCCTTTTTCACTTTGTTAGCTGTTTCCTTTGCTGTGCAGAAGTTTTCAGTCTGATTTAGTCCCACTTATTTACTTTGCTTTTGCTGCTTGTGTTTTTGGTGTCATATCCAAAAAAATTGTTGCCAAATCCAATGTGAAGAAGATTTTCCATATGTTTCTTTCTAGGAGTTTTATGGTTTCATATCTTATGTTTAAATCTTTAATCCATTTTGAGTTAATTTTTGTGAAAGGGATATGATAGGGGTTCAGTTTTAGTCTTCTCCATGTGATTATCCCATTTCCCCCAACTCCACTCACTGAATACTCTTTTTTCCCTGGTCTCACTGAATTGTCTTTCTGTATTCTTTAGTAGCTTATTAAATTTCCTTAAAATAGCTATTTTGGATTCTTTGTTGGACAAATTGCAGATGCCCATGTCTTTGGGATTGATTACTAGAAGGTTATTGTAGTGTCATGTTTCATTGATTTTTCACGTTCCTTGAAGTCTTGAGTTGCTGCCTTTGCATTTGAGGTAGCGGTCACCACCTCCTGTCTTTACTGACTGACTTCAGGAGAAGCTTACGTTTCATTAGTCCTACTAGGGATTCTGAGGCTTTCTCAGATCTTTGATGGATATACCTACTTCACACTTCTTGCTCCCTCTTGTGGCAGAATTCTTAACCTTGTATGCCTTCTCTGCAACAGAGGAGATGAAGTGCTGACAGCTTCCCTTGTGTTTTCCCGAAGGTGGCACTAAAGCTCAAGTTTATGACTCTCCTTGGTCTGTAGATTTGGGCTGGCTTTCTATGCCTGCTCACTAGGCACCTGCCAAAGCTGGCTCTCACTGCCATTGGTAGTATGCCTTGAGAGCTGGCCACTGGGTGTGTGTGTGGGGGGGGGGCGGATTGGGGTTCATGGAACACTGAGGATGCTCACGTGCCAGTTGTGGCCCAGGGGTTCCAGCAGTTGTGGACAGGTTTGACGGAGTCTTTGACATTGTTGATAGGATCACATCCCTTTAATGCTCTCCAAATTCCTGTCTGCTGCTTCCCACTGTCTTCCTGCACCCTGCTCACGAAGCTTATGGCTCTGAATGGAGTGGGAGAGGAACGAGTCTCCTTGGCAGCACCCTGCACAGCTAGGGAAGTCAGGTATTCACTTACATGCTCTCATTTCTCCCCACAGGAGAAATTACAGGCTGAGCTGTCTCTTGGCCTTGAGCTGTCTCTTGGGCTTGAGCTGTGCTGTCTTGAGGAAAGGATGATGCACGTAAAACAAACAGTTCCTCTTACCCTTTCCAATGTATTCAAACTAGTATTCCCCCCTCCCCCCAATGGTGTGCTGGCGCATCTTCACTGGAAACCTGGACTTCCACAAAGGCTCTTCCTTCCCTGGGTAAAATGGTCTAAGACTGTTTTCCAGGGGCTCCCAGACCACAGCTGGAGACACTGGAACTGGTTTAGGGGTCTCTGCAGGGGACAGAGCCAGGAAGGAGGTCTCTAAGCCTATTGTCTAATGCATGGGTGGGTGTTTTCCTTGGCAAATGGTGCTGGATCTAACAGCCCCGGCAAAGATGCTTTGTCTATGGATGGATGCCAAACTGTTGTTGTTGGGGGGGGGGGCACAAATGAGGGATGTCTTAGACATATGGGTGATGTCACTTCAATGAGATAATTTTATGTATCTTCAAATAGTATTTTTTAAAGATATCAAAAGGAAATTTTTAAAGAGAATCTAAGGCCAGGACCAGGTGAGGTGGCTGAGACTTCTGTGGGACAGAATTTAAGGAGGGTCATGCATTTGCAGGGTCAGCCTCTCATGTCACCCCAGTCCCAGGCCTTGGTGGATTGGTGGGGTCTCTTGATGACTATGGACCTGAAGGCTTCTTCAGGGACGGGGTAATGCCTGCTGAGTGTGGGAGATATTTGGGGGCAGGACGTTACCCACAAAGTACCACATCATGTAGATGAGTGATGACAGCACAGTCTTAAAGAGAATAGGCTTTGGGACCAGATGAGCCAGGCTCCAGTTCTTGTTCTGCCACATACTAGTTGGGTGGTCTCAGGTACCTACGATGAGAATTCGTCTGTTGGTGAGTGGTGGGCAAAGCATGCCACTTTGTTGTGAGGGAAGTCTGCTCCTCTAGAGGTCTAGTTATGGCCCTTATTCATGAGATGGGTGCACTGAGAATCCTAGGACAGCGAATGTTTTAAAGGGGCGCCTGAGTGGCTCAGTTGGTTAAGCATCCGACTTCGACCTAGGTCATGATCTTGTGGTTTGTGAGTTTAAACCCTGCGCCAGGCTCTGTGTTGACAGCTCAGAACCTGGAGCCTATTTCAAATTTTGTGTCTCCTGCTCTCTCTTTCTGCCCCTCACCCACTCATGCTCTGTCTCTCTTTCTTTCTTTCTCTCTCTCAAAAATAAATGAACTCTAAAGAAATAAAAAAAAAAGAATGTTTTAAAACTAGGAGTACCAGAGAACAAACTGAGGGTTGATGAGGGGGTGGGGGAGAGGGGAAAGTGGGTGATGGGAATTGAGGAGGGCACTTGTTGGGATGAGCACTGGTTGTAGTACGTAGGCGATGAACCATGGGAATCTACCCCAAGACCCAAGGGCACACTTTACACACTCTGTATTAGCTAAATATTAGCTAAAAAATTGTATTAAAACAAATAAAGTGTATAGTTCAATAAGGAAAAAAATAAAAACTGGGGGTACAGTAAAGGTAGGAATGGGGAGGTGAACTAAAAATGGTATCTGAATGAGTCAACAAAAACAAGGAGGGTAAGGCACAGGAGTCAGGAAGAAAGATTGCTGGTGGGTGAGAGTGGGAGACGGATGGAGAGAATGCATGAGAAGACGGTCGTGGGTGAGTACCTGGCAGAGAAGCTGCTCTCCAGAGCTGGCTTTTGCCTTCAGGGCATGGCTTGTGGCAAAGTGATGGGACAGGTGTCTTAATGTGGGAGTCATCTTCCTGCTTCCTTCCCCAGGCTTGAGTGTTAGTGTTTTGGAGGAAGCACGGCTACATTTTCTAGAGACACAAACTCTGGAAACCCTGCGTGTAGAAGCAGTAGCATGGAAGATAACAGTGTTTTTGTTTTCTTACAAGTCAGCGTAGCCTGGGCATTAAGTCAAAACTCAGTCCTCCATTGCTCCAAATCATCTTATTATTATTGAACTTTGCGGTGACTGATGTCTCTCAGTCACAAAGGTTCAGCCATAGCATGTAAGGTTTGTTGGTCTAGGGGTGTGAATGTTGCTTTGAGTGCGAGAGGTCCCAGGTTCAAATCCTGGATGAGCCCAAGGCATGCATCCTTGTTCTCTACTATCGCGGCATCTGGGTGGCTCAGTTGGTTAAGCGTCTGACTCTTGATTTCAGCTCAGGGCATGATCTCATGGTTCATGGGATTGAACTCCCCATCACTGGGCAGTGCTGAGCCAGATCAGACCTCTCTCTCTACCCCTCTCCTGCTCACGCTCTCTCTTTAGCAAAATAACTAAATAAACTTAAAAAACCAAAGGTTCGCTCATAAACACATATATGAATTCATGAGCAGTATTGGACACAGCTGCTGTTTTCTACTTTGCAGTAAATTGAGCTCATTTTTCTCTGATAGTAAAAATATCCTTCCTTGACCCATTCTGTGTGTCTCTCCATTGCTTCCAAGCTCTTTGAAGAAGTATACTTTGTCTGCAGTTTCTCATTCCCTCTTTTCTTCACGTGAGCTCAACTACCTAGTTTTCACCACATTTACTCCACAAACACTTGCTCACCAAGACCCTCCTTGGATTGCCACATCCAATGGGCCTCTTTTGGTAATTACCTGACGTCCTCATTGTGGCACCAGATACTCTTGACACACCCCTCTTCTAGGTTTTCTTCTCTGACTACTGTGTTATTATTCTCTTCTGTGTCTTCCTCCATCTTTCTGGCTGTCCTTGGTGGATTCCTTTGGGTTCCTCTGCCCTTCAGATGTTGCTGTTCCTTAAGTTGTGTCCTGGTCTTCTTCTTTCCTCTCTCACCCTGAGTGTACTTATTCATTCCTATAATTATGGAATTACTGTCCTGTATTTATAATCCTACAATTATTCCTGTAATAGCTATCATGTATAAGTCCTTGACTCCCACATCAACATCTACAGTTTGTATTGTATTCCTGAGATTTCAGACCTATGTATTCAGCTGCCTACAGGATGTTCTATAAGGGTTTCAAGCTTAACATGTCCCAAACTGGACTGATTATTTCCTAGAAAACCTGGTCCTCGTTACATATCACCTTTATCAGTAAATGTCAACCCTTTGTTCAGCCACAAGGGCCTTAAGACATCATCCTAGACACCCCTTTTCATTTATCCCTCACAGGCAACTGATGACCACATTCTGTTCTTTCTGTCATTTTGACATATTTCCTGCTCATTCTTCTCTGTAACCTTCTAATTAGTCTTCTTGGTTCCAGTCTCACCACATGCAATGTGTTCTTCAAACTCTTGACAGTATTATCTTATGAAATATAAACCTGACCATTTCATTCCCTAGCCTCACACTACCCAAGAATAAAGCTTAGACCTCTTCGTCTGGCATGCCTGAGTTGCACAGTCCAGCTTCTGTCCACTTTGTCATGCTTGTCTTTAGCAGAGCTCTCTTCACATACTTTGCCTGGTAAGAGAATACGTAAATGAATGAATCCATGATTGAAGTCACTAATAAACACAACAAAGTGTACCAAGCAATTTAAGATCTGTTCCTGTTGGAAGTCCACTTACTGTGTTGATAAGCCCTTAGAATGTCCTGATTTAAATTTTTAAAATTATAGGCAAGATTTATTCTCTGTAACTCAGGAGGGCAGTAGCATGTAATTTCAGGGAGAAAGGTTTCAAGTCAGCATAACTTTCTACCAATGAGTGCTGGCCACAAAGCAGTGGATTTCCCTGAAGTAGGGAGGTCCCGACGTCTGGAGGTGACCAGACAGGAGCTGAGTAGTCACTCAGGCAGGCCAGAGGAGGGACTCCTGCACTGTATGCAGAAATGTATTACAGGACCTCTTATTTTTCTGCCATGAGAGGAAAGGAAAAGAATTAATGTTTGTTGAACACTTACTACATTCCTGGAATTGTTCTTGGTGCTTTATTTGTTCATTTTCTCTAACAGTTGCTTTAGGGGAGAGTGCCACTACCATCTTTGTTTTATTGATGAGGACTCTTGAATGTATATATTTTTATGATTACTGTTTTCTATTTTTTCAAAATTTTATTTAAATTTTAGTTAGTTAACATAGTATAATATTGGTTTCAAGAATATAATTTAGTGATTCATTATTTACATATAATACCCTGTGCTCATCATAACAAGTGCCCTCCTTAATACCCATCACCTGTTTAGCCCAACCCCCCTCCCTCCATTACCCCTCAGTGTGTTTTTCTATGATTAAGGGTCTCTCTCTCTCTTTTTTTTTTTTGTTAAGAGCCTCTTATGGTTTATTTCCCTTTCTTTCTATCCCTTCCTGTATGTTCATCTGTTTTGCTTTTTAAATTACACATATGAGTGAAATCATATGGTATTTATCTTTCTCTGACTGGCTTATTTCACTTAGCATAATACACTATAGCTCCATCCACGTCATTACAAGTGGCGAGATTTCATTCTTTGTGATGGCTGAGTAATATTCCAACACAATATACAATACATTGTATGTATATATATCATATCTTCTTTATCCATTCATCAGTCAATAGATATTTGGACTCTTTCCATAATTTGGTGATTGTTGATAATGCTGCTATAAACATCAGAGTGCGTGTATCCCTTTGAATCTATATTTTTGTGTTCTTTGAGTAAATACCTAGTAGTGCAATTGCTGAGTCATCAGGTAGTTCTATTTTTAATTTTTTGAAGAAGCTCGATACTATTTTCCAGAGTGGCTGCACCAGTTTTCATTCCCATCAACACTGCAAGAGGGTTCCCCCTTCTCTGCATCCTCTCCAGCACCTGCTGTTTCTTGTGTTGTTAATTTTAGTCATTTGACAGGTATGAGGTGGTGGTTTTGATTTGTATTTTCCTAACAATGAGTGATATTGGGTATCTTTTCATGTGTATGTCTTCATCTGTATGTCTTCTTTAGAAAAATGTTTATTCATGTGTTTTGCCCATTTCTTCACTGGATTATGTGTTTTTGGGTGTTATTTTGATAAGTTCTTTATAGATTTTGGATACTAACCCTTTATCAGATATGTCATATCTTCTCCCATTCTATAGGTTGCCTTTCAGTTTTGTTGATTGGTTCTTTTTCTGTGCAGAAGCTTTTTTATCTTGATGAAGTCTCATTAGTTCATGTTTGCTTTTGTTTCCCTTGCCTCTGGAGGCATGTCTAGTAAGAAGTTGCTGCGGCCAAGGTCAAAGAGATTGCTACCTATGTTCTCCTCTAGAATTTTGATAGTTTCCTGTCTCACATTTAGATCTTTCATAGATTTTGAATTTATTTTTGTCTATGGTGTAAGAAAAGTTCGAGGTTCATTCTTCTGTATATTGCTGTCCAGTTTTCCTAACACCATTTTTTGAAGAGACTCTTTTTCCATTGGATATGCTTTCCTGCTTTGATGAAGATTAGTTGGCCATATAGTTGTGTGTCCATTTCTGAGTTTTCTACTCTGTTCCATTGATCTGTACGTATCTGTTTTTGTGCCAGTACCATACTGTTTTGATGGCTTACACTTTGCAATATAGCTTGAAGTCTGGAATTGTGATGCCTTCACCTTTGCGTTTTCAGGATTACTTTGGCTATTTGGAGTCTTTTATGGTTCCACACAAATTTTAGTATTGTTTGTTCTAGCTCTGTGAAAAATGGTGGTGGTATTTTGATAGGGATTGCATGAAATGTATAGATTGCTTTGGGTAGTATAGACATTTTAACAATGTCTTCCAATCCATGAGCATGGAATGTTTTTCCATTTCTTTGTGTCCTCTTCAATTTCTTTCATAAGTGTCTACAATTTTCAGAGTACAGTTCTTTTATCTCTTTGGTTAGGTTTATTCCTTGGTATCTTACTGCTTTTGGTGTAGTTGAAAATGGGATTGATTCCTTGATTTCTTTTTCTGCTGCTTCATTATTAATGTATAGAAATGCAATGGATTTCTGTGTGTTGATTTTATATCCTGCAACTTTGCTGAATTCATGCACTAGTTCTAGCAATTTTTTGGTGGAGTCTTTGGGATTTCTATTTAGAGTTCTATGTCATCTGCAAATAGTGAAAGTTTGACTTCTTCCTTGCTGATTTGGATGGTTTATATTTCTTTTTGTTGTCTGATTGCTGAGACTAAGACATCAGTACTACGTTTAATAGTAATGGTGAGAGTGGATATCTCTGTTTTTTTCTTGACCATAGAGGAAAAGCTCTCAATTTTTCCCAATTGAGGATGATATTAGCTGTGGTCATTTGTATATGGCCTTTATGATGTTGAGGTATGTTCCATATATCCCTACTTTGTTGAAGGTTTTTATTAAGAAAGAAAGAAGGTTTTATCAAGGTTTGCTGTATTTTGTCAAATGCTTTTTTTTTTTTGCATTTTTTTGAGAGGATCGTATGGTTCTGATCCTTTCTTTTATTAATGTGGTGTATCACACTGATTGATTTGTGAATATTGAACCACCCCTGCAGCCCAGCAATAGCAGCCATTTGATTGTGATGAATAATTGTTTTAGTGTGCTGTTGGATTTGATCTGCTGGTATCTTGTTGAGGAATTTTATCTTCATGCTCATCAGGGATATTGGCCTGTAATTCTCCTTTTTAGTAGAGTCTTTGTCAGATTTTGAATCAAGGTAATGCTGGCCTTGTAGAATGAATTTGAAAGTTTTCCTTCCATTTCTACTTTTCAGAACACTTTGAGAAGAACAGGTATTAACACCTCTTTAAATGTTTGGTAGAATTCCCCTGGGAAACCATGGGGCCCTGGACTTTTGTTTGTTGGGAGATTTTTGATTACTGATTCAATTTATTTTCTGGTTATGGGTCTATTAAATTTTTCTATTTCTTCCTGTTCCAGTTTCAGTAGTTTGTATGTTTCTGGGAATTTGTCCATTTCTTGCAGATTGGCCAGTTTGTTCGCATGTAGTTTTTCATAATATTCTTTTATAATTGTTTGTATTTCTGTGGTTTTAGTTGTGATCTCTCCTCTTTCATTAATGATTTTATTTATTTGGATCCTTTCTCTTTTCTTTTTGAGAAGTCTGGCTAGGGGTTTATCAATTTTATTAATTCTTTCAAAGAACCAGCTCTTTGTTTCATTTATCTGTTTGACTGTTTATGTTTCTATATTGTTTATTTCTGCTCTAATCTTTATAATTTCCCATTATCTGCTAGCTTTAGACTTTATTTGCTGTTCATTTTCTTGCTCTTTTAGGTGTAAGGTTAGGTTGTGTATTTGAGACTTTTCTTACTTCTTGAGGTGAGGGCTCTTAAATCTCAGAAAGGTGAAGTAACTTTCCTAAGACCACTTAGAAGGTAAATGATAGAGCTGGGCTTATAACCCTAGAGTGGTTCTCAAACTATATTTCCTAATCAGTAACATCAGCTACTGGGATCTAGTTAGAAATGTAAATTCTCAGATCGTTTCCCAGACCTCCTGAATCAGAAACTCTGGAGGTAAGGTCCAGCCAACCATCTGTACTTTAACAAGCCCTCCAGGGGATTTTGTTGCCCACTGAAATTTGAGAATCACTGCTCTAAAGAACACTCCATTAAGTCTCATTATGTATATGGGAAAATATTAGGGAGAAAACATTTTGGGAGAGTTTTGAAAAACAAATCTGCTCTCGGTCTATATGGCATCCACATTTAGTCTGCTGCCTTTGAATATGGGGCAGGTCAGGGGACTTCATGGTGGTTCTGTGCATCCAGTAGCTCCCAGCAGATTACAAGGTAATTCAGAACCACATTTTCTCTGAGAATAGCTTCTTGTAGCTTCTCAGATTGTCTCACATAAAGAACAGTGTGAACGTGGGTAAAAGAAAAAAAAAACAACTAAAAACACATTCCAGTTTAAAATATGAAGAAGATGCCACAAATCCTCCGATCCCTTTTATAGAATGAGTTCAATAAAAGCAAGAGAAATTTTGTGTTAAAAAAAGAAGCCAGATAGAACTGCTGGTCATGTGCTATCATTTATTTTGTTAATTCAGCAACATTTCGAGTGAGACCCAGACACTACAGCATTTAAAAATAATGCAACCTTGCTCCTGATGCAAGTGGCAAAAGCGAGAGGTCTCCACGGAGCTTTGCTAAAGGGGAGAAAAAAAAGAAATTAAAAACCGTCCACTAATGTGCCGGCGAGTAATGAAATAAGAATCTGACACTTGGTGCATTGAAATGCAAACAAGATGTCCCTGTGTTACCCTGGCAATTCATCATAAAGGCCGGTGCATTTCTGCTTATTATACATGAGGTGCAGTGAATTATTACCAGGCTGGTTCTTCTAACAAACTTTTCAAAGTATGTACATGATAGGGTCAAAAGAGATTTATATGTGTGTTTGTGTGTGTGTGTGCGCACTCGTGCTAGGATGTGCACGGAGAATTGTATATTTCTCTGCCTGTGATACATGGAGCCAAATCTATTTGGATTATAAAGGAGAAATTCAGGTGATGACCCAAGTATTTGGAAGCATTTTCTCTCTCTCTCTCTCTCTCATTCCCTCCCTCCCTTCCTCTTTCTTTTATCTACCTATTTGTCTGTCTATCTATCTATCTATCTATCTATCTATCTATCCATCTATCCATCTTATAGATCTCAAGGAGGAGAGAATCAGAGGAGACATGGTCCTGTGCACTGTTATAAAATGGCAGTAGTTGCTCTGAGGCACGCGGATTGGGATTTAAGGGGCTTGTTTGCAGCGGGAGAAGCAGGAGGTGGTGGGAGTGAGGGAAACAGGAGGAAGGTTGGTGTGGGGATTGCAGTGATTTCTCTGTGAGAAATTTCCAGGCACATCTCCCAAACCAGTTGCATTATGGGATATGACATAAGGTTGGCACATAAGTGGAATGAAAAAATGGAGGTTCTTATAGAGCACACAGAAAAATATCTAGAAGGATACACAGCAACTTACAATAGTTATTACTGGGGAATGAGATTATGAGAAGGCAGAAGCAGAAGGCTTTATGTACTCACATGCCTCAGTTTTTACTTGCAAAAACTTCTTGTCATAGAATGTTCCAAAACCATATAAAAGTAGAGAGAATAAAAACAAAATAGAATACTTGTACTGTGCCCCGGGTTCAGTAATTATCAACTATTAGCCGATCTTGTTTCATTTTACCCTGCACCTGCAGCCCATTTCTTAACTTTCCAGCTTATTTTGAAACAAGTCCCAGACATAGCATTCACTAGTAGTGTACCAATTGAAAAAAGGAAAAAAGAAACATGTTCTAATATAAAATAAAAAAGAAATTAATTTGGAATCTATAATAATTCAAATAGGGTTTCCATCACCTAGTGATTTTTTTTTTTTAAAGCAGTAATTCTCTTACCTGGCTGATGACTGGAATTTCCTGGGAAACTTTAAACACGTAAGTTCCAGAGCCCACCAGGACCCACAGAATCAAAATCTCCATGGTGGGCCCAGGGATATCTGTGATTAAAAAGTTCCATATGTGATTCTGATGATGAGCCAGGTTTGGGAACAGTTGGTCTACTTAAGATAAACTGTTTCAAGTACCTTCAAGCACTTTGGAAAGACTTAATTCCATATAAGCAGTTGATACGCTAATTACAAATTTGCCTTATCTAGTCATTAAATTAGGTTCCCTAAGGACTACTGTGAATCCCTTGGATTAAAGGAGTAGTTGAATCTAGTTAACCCAGTTCTGATTAGTATATAGCTATAAAATAGAAAAACACATTTTCTTAAAATATTCTATAATTCATACAATTACCAATGTAATACTAGTCTTCGCTATAACTGGTGAAAACATGTGCTTTATTTTTGCCATAGATTCCCTAATTTTAAGGTAAGGAAATGGGGTCTCAAAGCAATTACACAGTTTTCCTAAGGATATATCGATGGTTAATGGCTGATCCAGGGCAAATTCAAAACCTACACTGTGATAGGCACTGGTGAATCAATACAAACAATACGGTGTTCTAACATTCCAAGGATTTAAGAGTTTAGTGAGGGAGAAAGACAAGTCTTGTGGACATGACTCAAAATATCTGCAGCCTAGAGCAGTGATAATAAAATAGTGGGTTGATCTCATTAAAAAAACTCAGGTGCCCAGAAATAGAACTGTTTTAATTTTTCTAGAATATAACTTAATTTCTATTTTAAACTTTTATTCTAACAACAAATGGACACTTTATTTTGGTCAATGTAAGTAATCTTAGTCACTTTAGGATTTCATTCCTGGTCACCTTCCATGAGGTCGAATTGAGTTTTGGTGGGGCATCAGAATGCCCAGGCTTGGGAAACATAGTACCATTTTCCACCTTGCAAAGGCTGACCATCTCGTCTCATTTCCATCTGGTCCATAAGGGCTGCTCCATGTAGGTGGCCGCTGCACTTCCTTATCCTAATCACAAGGCCTTTTTACATCCGGGTCTTAGCTGCTCTCACAGTAGCAATGGTTTTACCCAGACAGTGGGCTGTTCCATGCACTGTGATGGTGTGATATAATAAGAAATATATATTTGGTCTTTGTCTCTGGTTCTTGGCACGGGGCTCCTTGGAACTTCCTGAGAGATGAAAGTGATAGAAGCATCTTTTGTTAATCATACCAAGTCCTATTTCACTATACCTGAGTTTGGGCTAATGAAGCACCTGTTGGCAGGCCCTTAGATAGTTTTAGGATAGAGGCTGGTCCCCAGAAAGACCAAACCTTGATTAGAAGCTTGGGACTTTCTTCTTCTTCTTTTTTAAATGTTTCTATTTATTTTTTTGGGGAGGGGAGGGGCAGAGAAAGAGAGGTAGACACAGAATCTGAAGCAGGCTCCAGGCCTTGACCTGTCAGCACAGAGCCCTATGTAGGGCCTGAACTCACGGAAACTTGGAACTTCCAGATCCACTGCTCTACTCAGACCTCTGGGCTGGAGACTGAGTTCAATCACTAATGGTTAATAATTTTATCAATCACTGACATAATGAAGCCTACATGGAAATCCCTAAATGGTTGGGTTCAGAGAGCCACAATGCTGGGCTTCAGGAAATTCCATTGTTTTTGCCAATAACTGGACTTTACCTGGGAAATGAGCACAGATCTGCCTTACTCTTGGATCTCCAGGTCTATTTGGCAATTCCGTTAGGCGCACTGCCTCCAACAGTCTTGGCTTAGTGTGTGTGTGGGTTGGTGGGGATAGGTGGGAAGAGGTGGGAGAGTAAATGACATAAGTATTCCTCTCAGAGACCCACCAGGGTCTATATTTCTTCCTTTCTAGTTAGTGATTTTGATACTGGTTTTTGAGGTCCCAGTATTCCCACAGAGTGTACTTATTTTTCAGTAGCATAATGCCAGTGTGTTTCCCTTCGATCTCTCTCCTTTGCCTCAGATCCCCAGATTATAGAATATTATGCATTCTCCTATGAATGAGGATTGGTAAAACACTGTCTTTGAATGTCTTTGACTACACACATGTTTTCAAGTCTTTTAATTTATGGAATAAACTATGACTTCAGAGCTTAGACATCTTCAGAGCTTAGAATGTCAATGCCCTCCAGCCAAGACCAGCAGGAACACACTTGAAGTTGAACAAATTTGGCTTATTATTTGTTGCAGTGAGGGAGAGCACATACCATAAAGAATCAAGGTGTTGTCTGTAAGAGGGTGTTAGAAAGGACTTATTATAGAATTTGGGTTTGTGTTAAGAGATTTTTAAAGGGTTTAAGAAAATGAGGTTTTGCTCTGGATTGGATGCTGTCAGGAAGTAGGGTAATTCTATGGTTGGGTATCTCAATACATTTTATCTAGTAGGAGGGAAGATTAGAAAGAGACTAAAGCTATAAATGGTAAAGAAGCAGTAGTCATTTATATTAGCTGGGGGAGGGGGACGTTGGGTATTTTTGTGGCTTGGACAGGTTTGCATTTTGATTGTGTTCAAAATTTTGACTATGGACATGATTATGGACTGGTCTTGTTTTTGTCTTGATCTGTTATAGTTTCATAGTAGCCTGCCTGACACTGACATTCTGTGAAACTTTTTAAGATTAACAAGAGAATACTCAGACCTATCTGTGGGTTCTGGGCCAGCTCCTAGCAAAACCAAGGCCAGGCTGATAGTATTAAGCTAGATCCCAAATGTCAGGGGCTGTTTTTTCTTTTTCAGTATATGAAATCCAGATTTATGTCCTTTAAATGGATTTTGGAAGCCCAAAACAATACATTATTTATGTTTTCCTATGCTCCCAAAATCTAGCTCCTCGAAGAGAGGACAGCCTTGAGATATCATGTAATCTTAGAGAAAAATATATCAGTTACAAGGTTAAATCATTATCCTGTTATCTGTACAATGACATTAGCAGATGATTGGTACTATGATGGAGGTAGCATTGTGTAGGGAGAACCTCACACAGCCTCTTTCTGGAAGAGGTGACCTTTGAGATGACTTTTTCACCAAAAGAGGGAGAGGGAAGAAAAGATTCTAGGTGGAAAGAAAAGCTTCATTAGCAGAGCTGGGGGAAAAGAGAGTACACTAGAGAAGTCAGTCATGATGCTTGCCTTGTTCACGATTCCTTCTAAGTAAAAAATAGCTAAAGATTCCACCCCTGTCTTAAGCTGATTGGATCAGAAGTGCTTACTGACCCAAAAGGGCAGCTTCTCTGTAGGCTGGTCGGCAACCTATGAAGTTGCCCTGCACATAAAGAGGAGTTGGGTCAATCCGATTCTGTTTCTTTTTCAGGATCATGGACTAGGAAATGTCAAGAGAAAGAGGCATTGAGGGGCCAGAGTTGAAGTTTAAGGACTGTGTGAAGAGGAGCTTTGAGGGAAAGTGGGAGTCAGGAGGGATCATGGATAGTCAAAGTTATGGGGAGCAGGGACCCAAGGCAGAGAAATGGCAGGTTGAAAGAATAAGCAGTGAGGTAACTGAAACAGACAGACCACAGCAAGAGAATCCTCTCAGTGCAGAGTGGCAAAATGGAAATCCACTCCTGCAGTTTCTCTTTTTCTGTGGGGAGGGAATGATTCAACCAGAATCTTTGTTCCTGGAGTTCAGGTCCTTTCCTCCTCCTCAGCAGTCTACAGAGAGCCTTACCGTGCTCCTCCTCTGACTCAAACCTATCTGAATTCTTTGCAACTGGAAGACCCCCATTAAAGCAAGCACAGAAGGAAGCAGGGACCAGAGCCTGGTGGGTACTGTCTGCTAAGACTTGGGGCAACGCTTCATCAGAGCTCATACAGTTGTAAGTGACAGAAAACCCAACTCAGTTTGGTTAAGATTAAATAGCACTGTGTTATCTCACATAACCAAAAAGTCCAGGGGTGGTTGGTATGAGGCATGCTGGATTCTGGACCTTGGACAATGTTATCAGGACTGTCTTGCCATGTCTCTCCTCTGTGCTTTTCTGTGTGGTCTTCAGACAGGTCCTCTCTAGCTTTACATTCTATGGACATAGAGTGTCTTCTTGGCTGGTTGGGAAAAAATTCTGGGAATGAGGATTAGGCCAACTTGAATTAGGTACCTGTCTCTGACTGAGTAAATCTCTATGGCTGTTAACACCTGGTATATTGGTGGGACCAGCCCTGCTCAACTGCAAGGATAAAATTGAGGGTAGGTGCTAGACAGGCAAATTTAGAAGTGTGTCCTCATGTGTATGTGCATTTAAACTCCTTCATTGGTTCTAGCCGCCAGAAGGTGAGGAACCTAGACAGGAAGGAAAAAACAACCATTATTTCATCAGGAATGCATCTTTTGATTTTAGTAAGAATTAGTTCAGAAGCCAAAATACATTTAATCTGTTGTCATTACTTTTTAAAAAATCTTTTCAAATTGCTTTGGAATTTGATATAGTTGGTGGCACTGTGATTAGAGGGTCATAGGACCATGAGAAAATGAAGTTCATGATGAGTCTAGAAGGAAACCAGCAGTGTGTAACAGAAGGGTAGTTTCTGGAGTTGAGAGAGTTGAATTTGGTTCTGTCATTTCCTGGCTTGAGTCATTTCATCTCTCTGGGCTTCAGAATCTGTTACTGGGGAAGGTGATAGACATCCTGTAGTGTTGTTAGTGAGGGTTGAGGGTTAAATGCAAGATAAAAAGTCTGGCATATGGGAGGTGCTGACTAATGGTAGATATCATTATCCAGAGGCTGCTTTAAAACTACAGGGCTCAGCCTTCCAAGATCCTCCTGCCTTTGGGCAGCACGCACCCAATCACTTTAGACTCCCTGTCAGGCTGCTCTACCTGAGTCTATACCCAGCCCACTGCAAATAAAGAAAAACCCTAGTTGAAGACAGTTGACAAGGAACATTTTGAAAACTACAGGTTGAATTCAGCTGACAGCAAGTGAATAATTAGCCAAAATAGAAAAATATGTTTAGAGAAAACATCAGAATTCAATCTTTTGATTTTCCAAATTAGTTTGTGTATGTGGTTATTGACTCTTATTATAAATGACATTCTAAAATCTTATTATACCTAGCAGTTTATAAAGCAGTCCTAGAAAGAGTGTCAGTGTATGTGTGTGTATGCGTTTGGGTGCACCTGTGCTTTGTGTGAATGAGGAAGAGTGGCGTTGTTGAAGGGGCCATGCATCTGGGAACAGAAGCCCATTGGAGACCCTGGCAGGGCGCAGGATGCTTGCCAGACCTGTGACTGGTTCCTGGGGATTGGCTGAGGGGCTTGAGTCCCAGGTGAGGCTGTTCTCGCTGTGGCGCAGGGGAGAAGAGGCCCAGAGAGAGTGTCTCAACGGAGAATGTGAAAGCTGCTTTTGAACAGACCTTCAGCAGCCAGTAGAATAAGAGACAATCAGTGGGAACCTGGCTGCGTCTCACAAGCTCAGCACGGGCCAGAGCTCTGCCCCTGTGTCGTCCATGCATTAATGCATCTTCTGCCTCATCCCTGCAAGCCAGGCGTGGGATTGGCAGCGTGAACCAGCTCCAAACCAAAGCCCGCGCAGACGTTCTGACCTGCTTTCGTTGGCCTTTTCTCTAGCTTATCTGAGGGGAAATAGTGGAAGCACAGGGGACAGTCACTTGGCAGCTGGAGTTTTATAAAGGTGATGTCAATTTTTATTTTTTTTTTAAAGTTTTTAATGTTTTATTTATTTTTGATACAGAGAGAGACAGAGCATGAGAGGGGGAGGGGCAGAGAGAGAAGAAGACACAGAACCGGAAGCGGGCTCCAGGCTCTGAGCCAGCTGTCAGCACAGAGCCGGACACGGGGCTCCAACCCACAAACGTGAGATCTGACCTGAGCCGAAGTTGGAGGCTTAACCGACTGAGCCACCCAGGCATCCCGGTAATGTCAATTTTTTAAAAAAAAATTTTATGTCTTTATTTTATCTTGAGAGCAGAGACAGAGAGTGAGTAGGGGAAAGGCAGAGAGAGAGGGAGACACAGAATCCGAAGCAGGCTCCAGGCTCTAAGCTGTCAGCACAGAGCCCGATGCGGGGTTCAAACCCACGAACTGTGAGATCACGAATTGAGCCGAAGTCAGACACTTAACCAACTGAGCCACCTAGGCGCCCTAGTATTGTCAAAATTTAAAGCTTATAGTTAGTGAGTGCTGCCGGCTTCCAAGACCTCTTTTTCCAGCCCAGAAATAATATTGTTATAAATGACAGGAGTTCGTTCATTTGTTTGTTCATTCATTCTGAAGCATTTTTCCTTAAAAGAGAAGCCGTTGAGGGACAGAAATATGTTCCTCAAATCTCAGTTGATATTTTAATATAACTGATCTTAAAAATACAGTTCTGAGCTTCCTAGCAGAAAGGGAACACATTGTATCTGATAAAGGGAGGCTTACCAGCACATCTCCGGGGAAACTTTTTCTTGTTATGATTTCCCTAAGTGCCAAACAGGTGTGTAAATTCCTCTAAATCAGTGGCTCTCTGAATGTGGTCCGTGGGCCAGCAGCATCTGGGAACTTACTAGAAATGCAGACTCTCAGGCTCTACCCCAGACCTAGGAATCAGATACTCTGAGCAGTCTGAGCTTTAACAAAGCCACTAGGCATTTCTGGAAGGATCCTGAAATTTGAGAACCACTGTCCTAAATGTGCTTAGTATTTAAAGAGGAGCCAGGTGTGCCTGGTTATTTTGATGCCTGCTCGCCTTGTTTAGCACGTCCACCTCGGATAAGTAAAAGCAGGCGACTCGTTTCATGGCCTTCTCCATACCTACGGTCTTTGTATAACCCTGGAATAGGAAGGCCAGATGGTCTATTATCAGGTTTATTCAACTCCAGCTTGTTTTTAGGCAGATGGGAGCTATTTTTGAAAAATACATTTCTATCATTCTCTTCACCTTCAGACAAGTAGTTATGTAACATAAATGCATTTTCTTCAGCTACAAATCTTTGTCAATATTGTTAGAAAAAAGCCCTATAAAATATAACAAGTGTAATTTCTTCTCAGTTTCTCCCTTTAATATGTGCCTTACCATCTTATTAGAGGTAGAAATTTAATTTATATCCAGTAAATCAAATCAAAATTTGTAATTCCCCGCAACATACATTTATATTTGTCTTCTCTGTTGAAATCAGCACATTCATCCATCTGGACATTTGCAGAACCGCTAGCTTTTCCTTTCCTATGGAATTTCATGCTTTCTAATTTTTTTTCTTCAAGCAAACTTAATGAACAGTTTAAGTAAGAGCAAATGAACAATTCAGGTGTTTGTCCCCCAGTTTCGAAGACGAATGAGAGACATGAAGTTTTGGTTTTTATTTATGTATATCATGTTATATAAACTCAATGTATATCACACTGTTGAAACAGCTCCAAGGATTCTGCATTTAGAGCTTTTCAAACTTTTGACCAAGGTCAAGTAGAATATCATGTGTGTGATCTTTCTTCTTTTATCCACTCTATCTAGGACAATGCCACTGATACTATTTCTGTATAAAAGCATGAGGTCTTGATTAGTGTAGCTATATAATAAATCTCAAGATTGGATAGACTGATTCTTCCCAATTTCTTCTTCTGTTTCAAAGATAGTTTTGTTTTAGTTCCTTTGCCTTTTAATATAAATTTTGTAATCCAGTTTATATTGGCAAAAAGTATTGCTGGGATTTTGGTAGGAATTGCATTAAACTGCATATCAATATGGGGAGAGTTGACATCTTTACCAGCTGAATCTTCCAGTCCATAAATAATGGCATATCTCTGCATTTATTTAGATTTTCTTTGATTTCTTTTATTAGCATTGTGTATTTTTAAGTATATAAGTCCTGCCCATGTTTCATTAGACTTATACCTGAGTATTTCATTTTTTGAGAGATTGTAAGTGGTATTATATTTTTCAATCTGGTGTCCATGTGTTCATTGTTAGTAGACAGAGCCACAGTTAGGATTTTTGTGTTTATGTGGTATCCTGTGATCTTGCTGAATTCACCTGTTAGTCCTTGGAGGTTGTGGTGGGTTTTTTTTTTTTTTTTTATTCCTTGGTTTTTTTCTATGTAGATAATCATGTCATCTGCAAACAGGGATAGTTTTATTTCTTCCTTTTTGATATGTATGCGTTTTCTTGCCTTACTGCATTGATTAGAACCTACAGCATTATGTGGAGTAAGAGTGGTGAGAGCAGGTCATTACCAATCTGAGGAAATCATTCAGGTTTTTCATGGTAAATGTGATGTTAGCTGTAGTTTTTTGAATATGACCTTTATCAAGTTGAGGATGTTTTCTTCTCCTCTTCGTTTTCTTAGATTAAAAATAATCATGACTAGGTATTGGATTTTGTCCAATGATTTTTCTGAATTGATTGATCATATGATTTATCTTCTTTAATCTGTTAATGTGGCGGATGATATTGACTGATTTTTTAATATTGAACCAGCTTTGCCTCTGTGGGGGAAAAACCTCACTTAATCATGGTGTATCATTCTTTTTAACAGATTGTTGAGTTCTATTTGGAGTTCCATTTGCTAATATTATGTTAAAGGATTTTACATCTATTCTCATGAGGGATATAGGTTGGTAGTTTTATTTTTTGTACTTTTTAAAAAGTTTATTTATTTATTTTGAGAGAGAGGGAGAGAGTGTGTGTGCACATGAGTTGGGGAGAGGTAGAGAGAGAGAGAGAGAGAGAGAGAGAGAGAGAGAGAATCTCAAATGGGTTTTGCACTGTTGGCATAGAGCCTGATGTGGGGCTGGATTTCTGGAACTGTGAGATCATGACCTGAGCTGAAATCAAGAGTTTTTTCAGTCTTTTCAAGAACCAACTGTTTGTTTCAATGATTTCTCTTTAATGCTTTTCCTTTTGCTTGATTGGGACTATTTTGCTTTTCTTGTTTTGGTTCTTGAGTTGGGAGCTTAGATTATTGATTTTAGAATGTTACTCTCAGTGCTATAAAATTTCCTCTAAGTACTGTTCTAGCTGTACCCCACACATCTTGATAGTCTGTGCTTTCATTTTCACTCAGTTCTGTTAACTTTGTTTTCTACCTTGAGATTTTATCTTTGACCTAAGGATTATTTGGAAGTTGTTTAGTTTCCAAGTATTTAAAGATTTTTCTTTTATCTTTCTGTTTTTGAACTTTAGTTTGATTCCATTGTGGTTGTGGAGCACACTAGTAAGATAATACTTCTTTTAAGTTTTAGAGGTTTATTTTATAGCCCAGGACATGATCTGTTTTGGTATATGTTCCATGAGCTTTTGAAAATCATGTGTATTCTGCTGTTATTTGGTGGAGTGTTCCATAAATATTGATTAGATCTTGTTGAATGTGTTGTTGAGTTCTTTTGTATCTTACTTTCTGTCTTGTTCCATAAATTGCTGAGAGAGGGGTGTTGAAGTCTCCAACTAAAATTGAGGATTTGTCTCTTTCTCTTTTCAGTTTTCATCTTACATATCTTGCAGCTCTCTTGTTTTGTGTATACACATTTAGAATTGCTGTCTTCTTGGTAGACTGACCCTTTTATCATTGTATAATGTCCTTCCCCATCTCTAGTAATTTTCTTTGCTTTGAAGTCTACTCCTGCTTTCCTTGGTTACTGTTTACGTGATATATAGTTTTCTATTATTTTACTTTCAATCTGCTGATTTCATTACATTTGGAGAGAGTTTCTTGTAGATAGCATATAGTTGGGTCAGGTTTTTACACTTTGCCAATCTTGGTCTTTTAATTCGTACATGAAAATCATTTACATTTAATGCAATCATCGATATATAAATATTGATATGTTAACATGTCAGTAAGAATGCCATTTTATTTTTTGTTTTCTCTTTATTCTGTTTGCTTTTCCGGCCTTGATTATTTTCAGTATTCAATATTGAATATTTTCCTGCTTGAATATTTTTTCAAATTCCATTTTGATTTATGTATGATGTTTCTGAGTGTATTTTTTGTATAGATTTTTTTAGTGGCTGCTTTAGATATTACATTATATATACACATAACTTACTATGGTCTATTGATGTTGTTATTTTACCAGTTTGAGGGGAGTATAGAAACCTTGCCTCTTTTTATGTCCCTTCAGCCTCTACATTTGTAATATAATTGTCTTAAATATTTCCTCTATATGCATTTAGAACCACATGATTCTACAATTTTTGCGTCATTATCAATCATAATTTAGACCCTTCCAGTGGAGGAGAATATATTTACCCATAATTTAGCTACCATGTTCTTACTTTTTTCTTGATGTCCTAAGTTTCCTTCATTTGTCATTTCCTTTCTCTTTGGAGAATTTTTTTTAGCCTTTTATTTTTTTTTTAATTTAAAAGGATAGGTCTGTGGTGACAGATTCTTAGTTTTCCTTCTTATACCTCCTGGCACATTTCCCTTCCTCCTCGGTTTGTTAATGACCTCGTGGCATCCTTCAGGAACACGTTTGTTTCTCCACAATCAAATAGTAAAGTCTGTCTGCCCCAGTACTGACATTCTCTGTTTGTTTGTTTGTTTGTTTTTTTGCTATGGGGGAAGAAGCATCCTTCAACATGTGCTAAAGCCCTTTTCCTCCTCAACTTCCTTAGGACTCTGCCTGCAGCCTTCCTTCCTCTCTCCCTGTATCTTCAGTCTGTCTCATGCTTCTGGATCATTCCTGAAGGCCTATAAGCACGTGCTCAAATATCTCCCATCTTGAAATGAAACAAAGCAAACCCAACAACACACCTTCCTCGATACTAGCTTCTTCTGTGGCCACAATGCCGTGTGTGCTCCTTTCCTGAGCAAATTCTTGAGTTGTCTATGCCTGCTGTGTCCATTTTCTTATTTTCCATCTAAGAGTTAATATTAAAATAAAATAAAAATTAACTTATATCATGAGACCTTTCAAATAAACTGAAAAGTTCATTCACTCATCATTCTACTGACTTGTGCCTCCACTCTGTTGTTATATATAGCGTTCTTGTCAAGGTTACCAATGATGGTGTGGCCAAATCTAATTTACCTTTATTTTCACTTAACTGGTTCCTATATTCATTCCTATGATGCCACTTTATTCTGGTTTTACTTCTACCTTTTCTCATTTTTCTTCACCAATTCCTCCAGGTCTACTAGGATAGCATGGGAGTGCCCCTGGGCACTCACTCCTAAAGGCAGGAACAATTCCTGCCTTCTTCCTTTTCCACATTCTCTCCCTTTCTGACCTCATCCAGCCTTATGGCTTAGATACCACTATGTACCGATAACTTCCTAGTTTTATCTCAGCTTGACCTCTCCCTTGAGTACCAGGCTCAGATATGTATGCTTGACGTTTCCACTTAGAGGTTTCATTGACCTCTTTGACTTGCTAAGTACAATGTAGTTAAACTCTGGATTTTTAACATCCTTCTCCATAATCCTTCCTCCTTAGATTTTCTGAATCTTCATACATGTCATCCACTCAGCTGATTGAGCTCTAAACCTAGTAGTCACTTCAGATTGTATTGGTCCCTCATTCCTATCCACACCATTAGCAAATCATCTAAAATGCATCTGGAGTGTTTTGGCTTCTTTCCATCTTTAATGCCTCTACCCTAATCCAAGGCATTATCACTCCTTTGTGGACCACTGTTAGCAGCCTTCTCTGTGGCCTCTGCATCTACTCTTGCTCTTCTACAAAACCAGTCTTAGGTTTAATATAGCAAAATATTGAAACCACAGAATGGTAATAACAACCTGATGCCACCCTAAATGAACAAATGTTAACATTTGGGTTTTTTTACTTCAAATTTTATTTTTTAAAGAAATAAAATAATATCAATTAAGTTAAGATTCTTCACATCCCCTTCTCCCTAATGCCATCTTCCCTTTCCTTAAAACTTTTTTAATTGTGGGGTGCCTGGGTGGCTCAGTCGGTTAAGCCTCCGGCTTCGGCTCAGGACAGATCTCACGTTCGTGGGTTCGAGCCCCGCGTCGGGCTCTGTGCTGACAGCTAGCTCAGAGCCTGGAGCCTGCTTCCAGTTCTGTGTCTCCTTCTCTCTCTGCCCCTCCCCCTCTATGCTCTGTCTCTCTCTGTATCAAAACTAAATAAAACATAAAAAAAAATTAAAAAAAACCCAACTTTTTAAATTGTTTATTCTCCCCCCCAGCTGTATTGAGATATTATTGACATATAACATTGTGCAAGTTCAAGGTACAGTGTGTACAATGTGATGATTTGATACACATACACATTGCAAAATGATTGCCACAGTAAGGTTAGCTAAGGCATCCCTCTACTTACATAATTATAATTTTTTATTTTTTATTTTGTGGTGAGAACATTCAAGATCTGCTTTTCTGGCAACTTTCAAATATATAAAACAGTATTGTTAACTGTAGCCAGCACATGGAATATAAAATAGCCAGGACTTATTCATCTTAGAACTGGAAGTTTGTACCCTTTGACCAACAACTCCCATTTTCTCTGCTCCCCAGCCCCTGGCAACTACCATTCTACTCTCTGTTTCTAGGAGCTTGGCTTTTTATGATTTCCACGTAGAACTGAGATCATACAGTATTTGTCATTCTCTGTTTGACTTGTTTCATTTAGCATAATGGTCTCAAGGTCCACCCATGTTGCCATTGTGGCAGGATTCCTTCCTTTTTTATGGATGAATAATATTTCATTGTATATACCATGATTATTTCATCCATTCTTCTGTCAATGGACACTGAGGTTGGCTATTGTGAATAATGCTACAATAAAAATGGGAGTGCAGGTACCTCTTCAAGATAGTTATTTCATTTTCTCTGGATATATACTCAAAAGTGGGATCTTGGAGTCATATGTTCTATTTTTATTTTTTTCAGGAACTTTCATGCTGTTTTCCTATTGCCTTTACCAATTGATAATCTCACCAAAGGTTTCCTTTTCTCCACATCCTTACCAACACTTGTTATCTCGTTTTTCTGATAATTGCCATTCTAACAGGTGTGAAGTGATATCTCATCTGGTTTTGATTTATATTTCCCTGGTGATAAGTGATGTTCAGCATCTTTTCATATACTTGTTGATCATATATTTTTCTCTGAAAAACTGTCTATTTAGATCTTTTGTCCATTTAAAAATTCAGATTATTAAAAAATATTATAATTTTTACAACTGAATTATATGAGTTCTTTATTTTGGATATTAGCTTATACTTATAAATTAGCTGATATACTTATCAGGTATATGATTTGCAAATGTTTTCTCCCTTTTCATAGATTGCCTTTTCATTTTGTTGATTATTACTTTTTTTCCCTTAGAAATGTTTTAGTTTGATCCACTTATTTATTTTTCCTTTTGTTGCTTATGTTTTTGGTGTTAATATTGAAAAAGTCATTGCTAACACCAGCATCAAGAAGCTTTTTTCCCCTATGTTTTTTAAAGGGATTTTATGGTTTCAAGGCTTACATTTAAGTCCATAATCCATTTTGAGTTAATTTTTTTAAGTGGTATAAGACAGAGGTCCAGTTTCATTCTTCTGCATGTGGTTATCCCAGCATCCAGTTTTCCCAGCATCACTTATTAAGAAGGCTATTATTTCCTCATTGAATATTCTTAGCTTCCTGTCAAATATTAGCTGGTTGTATGTGCATGAGGTTATTTCTGGACTGACATTTCTATTTCATTGGTCTGTGTGTCATTTTTTTTTTTGCCAGTGCCATACTATTTTAATTACTATAGCTTTGTAATATAGTTTAAGTCAGGAAGTGTGATACCTCCAGCTTTGTTCTTTCTCAAGATTGCTTTGGCTTTTGGGGTCTTTTATGGTTCCATTTGACATTTAGATTTTTTTTTTCTATTTCTGTGAGTAATACCATTGGAATTAGTAGGGTTTTCATTGAATCTATAGATGGTTTTGAAAATTATGGACACTTTAACAATGTTAAGTCTACAGACACAGTATAATTTACTATTTATTTGTAACTTCTTCAATATCTCTCATCAAAATTCTGTAGCTTTCCATGTATAGATCTTGTACCTCTTTTGTTATATTTATTTCTAAGTATTTAAATCTTTTTGCTATGCTATCATAAATAGGATTTGATGCTGTCATAAATAGGATTTAAGAAACATATTTTTCATATGTTTGGTTGTTAGTATATAGAAATGCAACTGATATTTCTTTTCTTTTTTTTCCATCAAATAAATATTTTTATTTACATTTGTTTATTTATTTATTTTATAGTTTATTGTCAAGTTGGTTTCCATGTAGCACCCAGTGCTCATCCTGACAAGTGCCCTCCTCCATGCTCATCACTCGCCTTCCCTGCTCTCCTTCCCCCATCAGCCCTCACTTTTTTCTCAGAATTTAAGAGTCTCTCATGTTTTACTTCCCTCCCTCTCCCCAACTATTTTCCCCCCTTACCCTCTCCATGGTCCTCTGCTAAGTTTCTCCTGTTATGCATATGAGTGCAAACATATGGTATCTGTCCTTCTCTGCCTGGCTTATTTCACTTAGCATAAGACCCTCAAGTTCTATCCACTTTGCTACAAATGGCCAGCTTTCATTCTTCCTCATTGCCATATAGTATTCCATTGTATATAGAAACCACATCATCTTGATCCATTCATCAATTGATGTACATTTAGGCCCTTTCCATGATCTGGCTATTGTTGAAAGTACTGCTATGAACATTGGGGTACATGTGCTCCTATGCATCAGCACTTCTGTATCCCTTGGGTATATCCCTAGCAGTGCTATTGCTGGGTCATAGGGAAGGTCTATTGTTAATTTAAAAATTTTTTTTTAATGTTTTATTTATTTTTGATACAGAGAGAGACAGAACATAAGAGGGGGAGGGGCAGAGAGAGAAGGAGACACAGAACCGGAAGCAGGCTCCAGGCTCTGAGCTAGCTGTCAGCACAGAGCCTGACGCGGGACTCGAACCCACAAACGTGAGATCTGACCTGAGCCGAAGCCGGTCGCTTAACCGACTGAGCCACCCAGGCACCCCTATTGTTAATTTTTTGAGGAACCTCCACACTGTTTTCCAGAGTGGCTGTACCAGTTTACATTCCCACCAACAGTGTAGGAAGGTGCCTGTTTCTCCACATTCTCGCCAGCATCTCTAGTCTTTTGATTTGTTCATTTTAGCCACTCTGACCAGTGTGAGGTAGTATCTCAGTGTGGTTTTGATTTGTATTTCCCTGATGATGAGTGATGCTGAGCATTGTTTCATGTGTCTGTTGGCCGTCTGGATGTCCTCTTTGGAGAAGTGTCTATTCATGTCTTCTGCCCATTTCTTCACTGGATTATTTGTTTTTTGGGTGTGGAGTTTGGGGAGTTCCTTATAGATTTTGGATACTAGCCCTTTACCTGATATGTCATTTGCAACTATCTTTTCCTATTCCATCAGTTGCCTATTAGTTTAATTGATTGTTTCTTTTGCAGTGCAGAAGCTTTATATCTTGATGAGGTCCCAATAGTTTATTTTTGCTCTTGATTCCCTTGTCTTTGGGGATGTGTTGAGGAGGAAATTGCTGCAGTTGCGGTCAAGGAGTTTGTTTCCTGCTTTCTCCTCTAGGGTTTTGATGGTTTCCTGTCTCACATTCAGGTCCTTCAATCATTTTGAGTTTATTTTTGTGTATGGTGCAACTGATATTTCAATGTTGATTTTTTCCCTACAACTTTACTGAAATCATCTATGATTTTAATAGTTTTTTTTGTCTGAAAACAAAGACAATTTTACTCCTCTGGTTTAGGTGCTCTCAAAGTCACTTTTGTCTGTGGGTAGTTGCCAAATTATTGTTGAAGTGGGATACAAATGAGGATTGTCTTGTTTGGCCATTTTGCTGATGTCACTTATCCCCCTTTTGAAGCAACCACGATGATGAACTTGTTATATGTCTTTCTCGTCCACATTTTTACATGTTTACTTCCTATATTTGTATCTAAAGTCTAGCCCATCTGGGCACATGGGTGGCTCAGTTGGTTAAGCATCCAACTTTCACTCAGGTCTTGATCTTATGGTTGGTGGGTCTGAGCATCACATCAGGCTCTTTGCTGACAGTGCAGAGTCTGGAGCCTGCTTCGGATCTATGTGTCCCTCTCTCTCTGCCCCTCCCATGCTCGCACTCTGTCTCTCTTTCTCTCTCTCTCAAAAATAAATATACATTAAAAAATAAATAAAGTCTAGCACGTCTATGTCTGGTATTGCTTTGCATGTTACAAACATTTATATATTGATAGAGATCAAGTTCATTTCTTTTAATTACTGAATAGAATTGTATAGAATGGATATGCCTTGTTTTATTTATTCATTGGTCAATAGTTCACTGCCTTTAATATTTGATTATTATCAAGAGCGCTACTATGTGCGTCCCTGGACATTTTTTTTTTTTTTTGCAGTAGTTGAGAATTTCTCTGTCAGATTCCAGGAATGAATGCAAGTGCTAGACCGTATGGTAATGCATTTTTAATTTTACCTGAAACTGTCAAACTGCTGTCCAAAATAGCAGTATATTCCCACCAGCACTGTGAGTGTTTTTGTTTCCCTCTATTCTCCAACACTTGATATTTATTATACAACTTAAAAATATTTGAGAGTCTAAAATATTTGAAATACGTGATCTCTCAAAAAACACTACGGAATTCTGTCACATCATGCCATCCCTATGCCCAACCCATCAGGGGTCCTTACATTTAGAATAAAAATCTGCATTAAAGAAGAGACAGCCTACTAAAGCTGCATGTGGCCTGACTTCTGCCTAAGTCTCCACCACCGTCTAGTGCCATTGTTTGTTGCATTTTAGATGCTGGAGCCATACTGGGCCCTTTTCTGTTTCTTAAGCCAGCCAAGCTCTGACCTGCCTTTAAATTTTTTGCCTTTACAGTTCTATCTGCCTGGGAAGTTCTGTTCCCAGCTTGACCATCGGCTTATCCTTGAGTTATCAGGATGAAGAAACAAACGTTACTTCCTTAGGGTGGCCTTCCTCGACCATCCTATCTATGTAAGGTGGCAAATCCATTCTCTCCTTTCCCCATTTCTTTTCTATAGGATTGCCCCCCTTTCACCTACCACAATCTGTTGATTTGTATTTACTTGTTTATTGTGAAGAGGCAATATAGCTTCTTCCCCCCCATCTTCCAAATCTCTAGAAAAGTGTCTTTTGAGTTCCATACTAACTCAAGATTATGCAGGAAAGGGGATTTGGGGAAATGTAGTTCTAGCTCAGGAAGTTGACACAATACAAATCTACCACAAATCTATTATTCTTCTTATGGGTTAGGAAAGGAGAAAGATATTGGGCCAGGGACCATGTGAGGTTATTTATACATATTTTCACTTAATCCTCAGAACAGTTCTGTGAAGTAGATGGTACTATCCTCATTTCATAAAAGACTGTAGTTCTAAGAGGTTAAATAGCTTGCTACACGTCATATAGTTACTAAGTGATATCATTGGTGTTTAAATCCAAGTCTTTCCAATTCCCAAACCCATTCATTTCTTTCTTTCCTTTTTTTTTAATGTTTATTTATTTTTGAGACAGAGAGACAGAGTGCAAGCAAGGGAGGGGCAGAGAGGGAGACACACACAGAATCTGAAAAGGCTCCAGGCTCTGAGCTGTCAGCACAGAACCTGACGCAGGGCTTAAACCCACGAACTGTGAGATTATGACCTGAGCCGAAGTCAGATGCTTAACTGACTGAGCCACCCAGGCGCCCCCAAACCCATTCATTTCAATGACATAGTTCCAGTTTTTAAATACTTAGATAATTTTATTGCTATTTACGTTATTTTGGATGATTAATTTTGTCTTCAAAAAGTAAAGCTGTCAGTGAGCATTGGCTTTTTTTCTGTCATAGTGTCCAGTGGGAAGATGAGGATTGGATTGCCCACAGAAGCCAAGGTGACTATCTGGGGCAGCGGGTATCAAGTGTTTGCTTTTATTTTTTTCTCTTTACAAATTATTTTAACGATTTACCATTCACTTTTTAATATCCAGTACAATCATTGCCCTTCCTAATTTCCAGTTTCATTTAGATAGGATTGACATAATGCACTATATAATTTTAAAGCATATAGCACAATGACTTGACTTACATATATTGTGAAATAATTACCACAATAAGTTTAGTTAGCGTTGAGTCTTAATTATTAATGGGCATAGAAATCACCCATAGAAATGTGGTACTCACAAGAGTTTCCCCAGCTGGTCTAAAGGTTAGAACCATCTGGAGTGTTTGTAAAAAGTACAGATTTCTAAGCCCCTCTGCAGGAGATTAGAGTCACCGGGTTTGTAGAGCAGTGGGGAAACTGCTTCTAAACACACACCCCAGGCAATTTGTGTCCTACGGCAAAATTGGGGAAAACTGCCTTACTTTTTCCACTTCAATAACTTTTGATGGATTGGCAGCTAATTTGATTTTGGGAGAAGAAGGTTCCTGGAGTTTTAATAAGAGTGGCAGGCGTGCAAGATATACCTTGCAGATGCAACCAAATTTCATAGCCATATGTTATTTAGACAACTGAATGTATGTTGGAAGCCATTTTCTGAACTCACTAAGTTGAGAAAACTCCTTGTGAGGTAAGTCAGGTTTGCAAGGCCTCTTGCCATCAGATGATGATTGATATCCACACCCACCCAATTATTTTTGCTGAGCACTGACCCCCAACGCACATTGCTGACTGGTATCGGGAGGGACTTGTCCCCTTATCCTAAAATATGCCGAATGCACCTTGTGAAGGAACTTATTGTAGGAACTTCTTTTGTGATTATGGGAGCAACTATTACATTTCCTGAGAAACCTGTTTTACTTCCCCTCAAGAAAACAGGCTATGGACCCCTGCTCACAAAGAACTAACTTGCCTTTACTATGCTAAAAACACTGTTTTGTATTTAAATGCTAAAGATACCCTTCTTCCCCATATGATAAGCATCTAAGTCACCGACATCAATCACTATTGATAAAGATTATGCATGAGTCTTCTACCAATCTGTATTCTGGGAAATTTTTACATACCAAAGAAATTTGTCACTAGAAATCATTGTCTAAGGCAAATGTGACTTCTGTGCTGACCCTGTACATTTTTTACCATAAATAAATCTGACTCTCCAGTCAGTGCAGAGATGCCTGCCTGGTGATCAGAAAGAAACTCGAGGCTCTCTCATCTCACTGTCTCTCACTGACACCGTCCATCCTTCAGGGAACCCTGGACCTGCTGGAGCTGGACTCCAGCAAATGTGCATGGAAATGTGTGAGTGCTTGAATAGTCAGGTTTGGCACAGTGGAAAGAAAAATAATCAGGCATTTCAAGAGAGAAATTTATTCAGGAGTTAATAATAAGGGTGTTGGGAGGGCCGTGAAAACAAAACAGGGTAAGGTGAGGTTACTCAAAGAGGCATGGCAGCCTAAAGGGGAAATAGGGTGATCTGGAACCAAGAAGCTACTGAGGTTCCTGTTCTGGAGTTGATTCCCAGGCTTAGCTCCCTGAGGCTTAGTCATTGCTGGGGTGGACTGCAAAAAGGGATAGGGTGGAATGAGGATGAAAAAGAGGAGGGAGGGGGACAGAAGGGGAGAAAATGGTGCTGGCTTCTGTCCTCTTCCTGCTCTTCACTCTCTTCCAGTGCTTTCCATTGGCTCAACTTGACTGGAAATCAGCTGGAAAGCAAGTGTGGGATTTGTAGTCTGCAGATGCTCAGCCCTCTGTGATACAAAGCAGAACATAAATGGTGGGAATAGAGCTGAGAGCCAACAGGCAAATAAACGACTGGAGGATCCAGTCAGAACAGGGTCATGGCCTGAGGCGCTCTGAAACTTGGAGAAAGAAACCCAAGTCATTCTTCAAAGTAGGGACTCTTAAGAGTTCAGGTTGATAACACTTGTGTCCATTTTACTTAGAAGTGTTGGTTAACTTTTTGTGTACTATGATATAGTTTATGGCTTAATTAATGGAAAGAGAATCTATTATAAGTGCCCAAGCCAGAAGCTGAAAACTCCATCCCTAAGGGGATGAGTGAAGTCAACAGCCTTATTTTGCAAAATTTACAAATGTTTAAAAAACTTTGACTTGGTTGCTGAATTTAAATATTATATTTCGCATAAAAATAAACAATTCGGTCTTCTCTTGGAAAGTCAGAATATTCGGCAAATTTGGAATGTCATTCCAACATGGCAACAGTCAGCTGGGAGAATTATAGTGGGAGCCCAATTTAGGCAGAATATATGTTTTCATGTATCTTCCTCACAAACATTATGTATCTGATCTCTATGGGCATTTGGATTTACAGTTGCTGGTCTTAATATACCATTATATTTTTAGTTTATAAGATTTTAAAGTTTTAATTTATAAGTTCACAAAAAATGTGAGAATAGAGGTTTTTCTGTCTTGGAGGCAATTTGCTACCATTTATGTGCCCTAATGAGACTAAATATTGACAATGATGATTATGATAATGGTGAAGAAACTACTGACCATCAGGTGGAAACATCAAGAAGTGAACTCTGATCATCTGGGAAGATATTAAAACTCTCACTCAACATCACTAATCCTCAGGGAAATGCAAGTCAAAGCCACAATGAGATATGACCTCACATCAATCAAAATGGCTAGTCTCCAAAAGATAAGAGATAACAAGTATTGGGGGGCGGGTGGAAAAAAGTGAACCCTCATACACCATTGGGGGGAATGTAAATGGGTGTAACCACTGTGGAAAACAGTATAGAGGTTTATCAAAAAATTAAAAATAGAAATACCATATAATCCAGTAATTCCACTTCTGGGTATTTACCTGAAGATAAGGAAAACACTAATTCAGAAGGATACATGCACCCTTATGTTTATTGCAGCATTATTTACAATAGCCAAGATATGGAAGCAACCCAAGTGTTTATTTATAGTTGAATGGGTGAAAAAGACACACACACACACACACACACACACACACACACAGGAATATTACTCAGCCATAAAAAGAATGATATCTTGTCATTCACCACAGTGTGAATTGACCTAGACAGTATTATGCTAAGTGGAATAAGCCATACAGAGAAAGACATGTGATTTCACTTAATGTGGAATCTAAAAAAACAAAACAAATACACAATAACAACAACAACAAAAAGAAAAAGACTCATAAATATAAAGAACAAACTAGTGGTTGCCAAAGGGGAGGGGGATGGGAGAATCGGAGAAATGGGTGAAGGGGCTTAAAAGGGACAAACTTCCAGTTATAAAAATAAATGTGATGAAAAGTACAGCAGAGGAAATAGAGTCAATAATGTTGTAATAAATATACTTATCATGGTGAGCATTTTGTTGTACACCTGAAACTAATTTAATATTATATGGCAACTATACTTCAATTAAAAAAAAAATCCTCTCTAGCCCTGAAAAATTAGCTCTTGACTATAAACAAAATGTTACATTAGTGGAGCTAAAAAAAATTGGGTCTAATGTTAAGTTCTTGGATATTTAATGTCTTCATCCCTGCACATCTTTACAGGGAAGAGAAGGATCACAGATATGTATAATCCTGTATCGTATTTCCCCAGTAAACAAGTAACTATAGAAACACTTAGCTATAGCTTGGTGACCACCCTGAATTCTAAGAAATTTCAAAAGTCAACTTGCAGTTGGGCAGGAGCTTTGATTAGAAACCCTTTCAAAGATGCTTTCCTTCACATTAGCGTACAGTTATTATCTGGTTTTGCTACTAATATTTTAAGAAGTGTTTGAGTATAATTCTATAAAGAATTTTTTTCCAGCCGACCCTGGGTCAGTATCTTGCCTCTACATTTGCTTGTGAGTGTTATAAAGGAGCTGAAAAGATCATTCATTGTATCTCTTATGTAAAAGTGGGCATAAAGCTTAGAATTTCAAAGCTGTATGACTTTCCGAAACTAGGAGAGATGGATGATTACAGGTCTTCCTAGGCTAGACAGTGGGCTCTAGAGACTGTCCCCACCCACAGCCCCAGCACGCCCCAATTGCTGACATCTCTATTGCAGTGATGAGAGGCCTGGATATTTTAGTTTATGTTGGGATTCTGAAGTGGACAAAGGGTAAAGGGGCTCCCAGGTAAGATCAGCCTTCCTGAATGTCTTCCCTTTCATTATTTAAAAAAAAAAGAAGAAGAGAGAAAGCAGCATTTGATTAGAAAACATAAAACATTTACTTTTTATAAAGTTAATGAGAACAATGAGTCAGTTTTCATGAACACATACATATGAAATCAGGTTCTGGGTGATCGGTGTGCTTTTCAAACTCAAAATTCAGTTCATTTCTGAATTTTGTTTTGGCTGCAAATACTGAGAAAATTCCAACCCATACAAATAGGTAGTCACAAATGGTGGAAGATTATAAATAACAATTTTTGCAACTTAAAATGTGTTTCAATTAAACAGAGGTGAGAAGAGATTAATCTGAATTTCGCACATAAATAAATTAACGCGGTAGCACGAGTCTGTGTCAGCAACCTCCCAAATGTGTTAAAAATCGAATTACTTAAAAGTTAAACTTCCAAAACTTGTTTCTTAACCACAGTCATATCTCCACATAGTTAAAATATTAATAGTACAAACAGCTTATGGTAAAATATAGTAGTTGCTTTTTCTGGCCCTCCCTACCTTGATTCCTTCTCACCAAATACAGCTACTTTCAACCACTTGAGCTGTTTCTTTGAGTGTTTACCTTCACATCTCTCAATAATCTTGTTCAAAGTTTTCTTGAATAACCTATTTAGAAAATTACCTGTTATCTCTCCTTTACGTTGACTGGGGACTTTATAGGTCCCTCCTCTCTCCTGCCTCCTATGCTTTTGCCACTCCTCATTTTCTCTGTGGTGCAAACTTCAGTTAAGTCAGTGTTAACATTGTATGCCAACTAGACTTCAATAATTAGAAAAGAAATTAGTCAGTGTTTACACTATAATGACAATGTAAATATTGTTTGCTGCTGATTAGATAGTCTACTATGATCATTTCTGCCATGACTTTATTTTTCCTGGAGTTAATAACTGCTTTATATTTTTCACTTGTTTAGTTTACTATGTGACTATTATGGGCTGAATTATGGCCCCCTCCCCAAGTTCATGTGTTGAAGTCCTAACCCTCAGTACTGCAGACTATGACTGTATTTGGAGACAGGACCTGTAGAGAAAGGTGATTATGTAAAAATGAGGTCATTAAGGTGGGCCCTAATCCAATATGACTGGTGTCCATATAAGAGGAAATTAAGGCACAGACCCCTAAGGGTCTGTAAGCCAAGGAGGGGCCTTAGAAGAAACCCACCCTACCAACACTTTGATCTTGAAGTTCCAGCCTCCAGAACTGAGAGAAAATAAATTGTGGTTTCATCTTAGCTTGGGCAAACCATGCAGTATTTAATACATAGTAGCAGAATATTTACTATTGAAGCTTGAAAAGATGTGAGTTCTTTGTGTGCAACCTTTCATTTATGCATGTGAGAGGGTTATCATTTTTTTAATATT
>NC_043704.1:123267135-123407457 GCF_006229205.1 Suricata suricatta | reverse complement strand
TGACGGAAAATAATTGCATATGTTAAAAAAATAAATTGTATAAATAAAAAAAAATTTCTGTTGTTAAGCCATCCAGATAGTCCAACAAACTTACCCGTAATTTTCTCCAAATGCTTAAGAGTTCCAAACATTCTGTCAATTCCACTTTTCCTCTGCTCTTCTCTCACAGCTTTCTTTCAGCCACAAGCGAATACAGAACTTGGGCGTTCCACTCTCCTCAGAACACCTGACTTGGAGAGCCAAGTGTAGGCTGGATTTCAGACCCACTGATCTGGGTGGAGGTGGAGTGCCTGTGTGCCAGGCACAACCCTGACAGCTCCACCCAGCGTCCTCCTGTCCGCTTCCTGCTCTAGGCCACCCTCTTGTCCCCAGGCCCTTGCTGGAGTCTTCGGGCCTCCCTTCACTCCTGCCTTGTCTGCACCACTCGTTTCCTGGATACTGTGTTACCCTCTTTTGTTTACTCCTTCCTTTTGCTGAAACAAGATTTCCAGTAATTCTCTTTATTTTTTAAGTGTTTATTTATTTGTTTTGAGAGAGAGAGAGAGAGAGAGACAGAGAGCATGAGTGGGGGAAGGGTAGAGAGAGAGAGAGGGTGAGCCTGCTGTGGGGCTCCATTCCACAAACCGGGAGATCATGGCCTGAGTTGAAACTGAGACCCAGCTCCTTAACCACCTGCGCCACCTGCCCCTCCAGTCGTGTTCTAAGAACAATATATGGGAAGACAGATCTTGAACCCTTAAATACCTGAAAATGTCTATATTGTCCCTTTACACTCGACCAATAGTTTGGTCAAGTAGAAGTAATTTGAGGTTAAGAACAAATTTTCCCTCAAAACTTTTGAAGTCATTGGTCTACCATATTCTGTCACCTAGTATTGAAGGCTCCAGGGTCTTCCTGATGATCTGATTGCCTGAATTGGTGTAGATGAAGAGTAACTTTGAGATCCACTTAAAAACAGTAGTTGACAATTGTGCATATAAAATCATGCAAGATTAATGTGATTTTACACTGTGCAATAATACATGTAAAAGCACTCAAACTCTGAAATGCTAGCTCTGAAAAATGTTCTTATCACAGTTTTGAACTCAGTTGGAGAGGTGTGAGATAATAAGGAAGAGAAAGACCCTTCTGATGATGTAGAATGCGGTTTATTTTGGGCTTGATTAAAATTTGGGGCAAGGAAACCAGTCATTTTAAGGAACCATGAGAAATGGCTTTCTTTGCATGATATCGAAGGAGGCTTCACACCGAAATAGTCCTTAAAATTGTCAGTGAATGTTCTGTGGCTACAAGAAAACCTGTGCTCCAGAATTCATTCAACAAATGTTCATGGACCAGTCATGTGGAAGGCCCTGTGCTGGGGTCTGGGGACGGAGGGGTGGGCCAGACAGACTGGTCTCTGTCCTCTTGGTGTCTGCTCTCAGTGCAGGAGAATTCATTAAGCTGTAACTTAAGGTAACATGGGTTTTTTAACAGACAGAGAGCAAGGGGCAAAGGGAAGGTCTGGGGGCGGAGTCAGACCTGAATCCAGGGAGCATGTGAGTCAGACTGCTCGGGGTGGGGGGGCTGACAAAGATGAAGAATGGGTGGGATGAGCCATGTGGAGCGCCTAGAAGGGAAGAGAGCTCCAGATAGAGAGAGTAGTGTCTGCTGGGCATGGGAGGAAGGTGGTATTTTTAGGGACCTGAACAATTTCTGTGTGGCTCTACCATGTGGGGCGGGAGACGGTGCGGCCAAGCTGGGGAGTTCAGCAGGGTTGCAGCCATGAAGAGATTAGGTCTTGATCCTGATAGCAACAGGAAATCATTGCAAGGTTTTGTGAAGGGGAATGACATGATCGGATTTGCTTTCTAAAAGAACACTTTGAAGGGAGAGAGGGAAGAGTGGAAACAGGCACCCAGCCTGTACTCATCTGGGGGAGAGATGAGGTGGCCCGAATATGTGTTGGTGGGGTCAGAAGGAAGTGGGAAGTGTTTGGAGATACAGGAAGACAAAATTGACTTAAAATGCTATTTTGTTCTCCTGAAAGAGAGTGTTTTCTACAGGGAGTGAGTGGCTGCGGCATGGAGAGGAAAGTGGGACAGGGATGGTGGGACAGTGACTAGGAAGGAGTCCCCACGGTCACACAGTTCCTGTGTCCACCCAGGAAAAGAGAAGAATTAGAAAATTGTGCTTGAAAGGCCCACGGTTGAACACGTTTCTGAAACCAGGTAGAGATGGCAGCGGGGTGGGGAAGAGGGCATTGGGAATTCAGGTGGTGGGCAAGAACGTCAGCTACAGGCCGCTTAGAAGTGCCAGGAGGCCTTAGTGCTGGCTCATGATTCGGATTGAGCTCTCCGTAAGGTAGGAGCGCTGGCTTCTTACTGAGGGCAGGTGACAGTAGGTAAGTTAAGATTCCCACCATTTTTTCCCGTTCTCAGGATGCAGATGTGGGTGAGATATGGCTCCTCAGAGGTGACTCAGCTGTGCCAGTGTGACAAAAAAGGCATATTTCTCAGAGTATAGTTCTGTGAATACTCTTCAAGAAGGGGAGGGGGGCCTGGGTGGCTCAGTCGGTTGAGTGTCCAACTTTGGCTCAGTTTGTGGTCTCAAGGTTTGTGAGTTCAAGCCCTGCCTCGGGGTCTCTGCTGTCAGCACAGAGCCTGCTTTGGATCCTCTGTACCGCCATCACCCCCCCACCCCCCCACGGCCCTGTAGTACCTCCTTCTGTCTGCACATCCCCTGCTTGCTCTCTCTGACTCTCAAAACACAAACAAACAAACAAACAAACAAATATTAAAAAAAAAAGAAGGGGACATAGTATGTTCTATTGCCCAAATGTATTTATTCACAGAACCCTTTCCTCATGGAGCTTCTCACAGAATGGGAAGGTCAGAAAAGGTGGCTTTTCAGCTGCAACTTGAAAAGTGTGTTGGACCCGCCTGTTGGATAGGCAGCAGCTGGGGAATCTGGGAAGGGGTGAAGTCTGCTCCAGGCACCAAAACTGGCTCAGAGGGATGAGCACACTCACACATCACATAGGATGTGTTTCACTGGGATGTGAATCACTGCTGTGAATGAAAAGGCTTTGGGCCCGTGGAAGAAAATGTCTGAGGCAGGAATGGGCGAAAAATATGGAAATGTGAAGCCAGGACTAGTCTATGGGACTTGGCTAACAACGAACAACATGGAATTTTCACATCCTTTGCAAAGCCTGGAGAGAGGGAGCATTACTGCAGATGGAAGGAGTATTCTCTAGGCCTATTTTGGTTTGAGGTTTTGTCCTTGACCGTTTAGATGATGGTTTATTGGCATTCTGTACAAACAGATTACAGTGAATTTGTTTATGGCTTTTCAGCCCTAAAATGACAAAGTTCCTTGTTGGGGATTTACTCTTCACTAAGAGGCTGCGACATGCTGTATTATAATGACGGAGTGACCGTGAGAGGGCGCCAAAGACAAAAGTATGTTGCTATTTTCTGGAGGAATGAATTCAACCGAACACTGTCTGAAAATAGGGCATGAAAGGGAAGGAGAAAGATCTGAAGAGGGCAAAGAGAAAAAAGAAGAAAGGATAAACTCACTGACAGAGGGTTACAGATTAATTTATAGTCTTGGTAGCAAAGTGTGAAAATATAGAACAAAACAAAATCTACCCAGTATTCAACTAGAGTCTGCTTTAAAAGATTTTAGAAAGAGACTTAAATATATATAATTTTCCAGAGTACAGTTTGTGTTTTGCCTCCAGACCCTGAAAGCATTTGTGGGTGAATAGGCCTCTCCTCTTTGAAGACATGTCTGCCTTTCTCCAGGCTGTAAGTGAAGATAATCCCTTCAGTTGGTGGGCCAGGACGGGCTGAAACCCAGAGAGAGGACATTTCTGCCTGGGACGCTTCGGAGGGGAAAGATGAAATTCTCTTTCAATATATTTAAATTGTCCTGGAGCAACTGAAACATTAATACTTGTTCTTTGCTTTGTGAATTACCGAAGCACATCTCAGGCTTCTCAGCCTTTGTTTCTGTGACGTTAGTGTATATAAGCAATGCCCATGTGTTGAAAGCTTTAATAGAATCATAGGACTTTAGGACTTACTCGAATTATTTAAAAATTCCTGTTTGGATGATGAAAAATTAAATGTTTTTACCTTTTCTTTCCCAGTAGTTTATATTTATGAACGGCTAAAATGCTAACCTTCATTAAAATAAATGAATTTCAAAGAATTCTATGACTCATGACAGACTATTTGGAATTTTTATTAAATAACACAGGAATTTACCTTGAATATTTTTAAACCCAGGAGTATAAAGCGAGACTTGCTCCTTTAGGGAAATGGAGCTCTTTCTCTGGTGCCGCATCTCCCAGTGAAAGCAGAGGCATTCAGCTTATAAATAACCATCCATTAGAAAGTCCATAAAGACCCTGAAAACCTTATGCTCTCCGGTCTTCTTTGGATACCTAGACAGCTTTAAATAGATTGACCAGAGAGTATAGACTAATTTGTCAGGTTGGGATACTGGTTTCTAGAGGGAAAACTTGTGCCTCACTGACCACATACGTATTTTTTCATTTTCCTTATTGGTGAGGGCGTCAAAAAAAAGTTACATGGGTGTGATGCTTGCTTAAGCTTAAAAAGATCTTCCTAAACAATAAATCTCTGATAGTGTTTAACATTGAATGCTGTTTCCATGGAACTCAGGAAGCCATTTTTATCCAAGAGAGGGACCAGGCACAGAAATAATAAACAAGGTTAGGGATAAATGGGTTCCTCGTGAATACATAAGTGCTAAAAGTGGGGATTTTGTGGGATCAGTGTTTTGATGCTTCTGTAATAGATGACCAGAAAGAGATGAGGGGCAATAAACTCTTCAGGTTTGTGGAGGCTATATACCAACTGCACAGAATCCTCACTGGGCTGAGAGTCAAACACGCTCAGCAGGGAGTAGAAAAGCCAGAATCAAGTGGGAGGGGGTCGAGGGAGAGAGAGAGAGAGAGAGAGAGAGAGAGAGAGAGAGAGAGAGAGAGAGAGAGAGTATAGACCTCTGTCGTGGACCAGGAGTAGATGTGCCAAGTTCAAAGTTACGAATGAGGAGATGCAGCACCAGTGTGGTAAAGCCAGGGCGTGGCTGTGTGGGCTGTGTGAAAACCTAGATCATTAGCCATTACTGCCAGATAGCGGGTCTGCTCAGCCTAGGTTCCAGGGGCTGAAGGTTAAGTTAATCCATTTATGTGCTGAAAGTTCTGTGTAAACCTTCTACAATAGATTCTTTTAGATAAGATGCTTTCTGGCCCTCATAGAGTGTATGAAAAACAAGAGAGGATATTCTTTTTCACTAGGTTCATGAGCATCTCTGAAAGTGCTGCTTCATTTGCACTTGGCTGGAGTGCAACAAACACTAGGCTTCCGTAGTGAAGGTCAAATGGGTTCTGCTGTCCGCAGGAGGCAGGTAGAATATGACCCTGAATCCTGTGCTGGATTGTTCAAACTACTTTGACTCTTTTTTTGTTGCTGTTGTGATCATGTGTCTTCTCCTCTCTCCTCCCCCTCCTCTCTTCTTCTTTCACAAAATATATGAAATACACAGAAAAGAACTGAAATTAACTTAATAAGAATTTTTGTACTCCCCACTGAGATTTAGCCATTGAACATTTTGTTATCTTTGTGCCAGATGATTTTTTAAATACATAAACATGACACATTCAATGGAGGACTCTTTGTTGTGTCTCAAAACCCTTTCCTCTCTCTCCCTCCTTTCTTCCTTTCTCCTTTCCCGGAAGTAACCACTTTCTCAAAGTCTGTGCATAGTCCTTCTGTCTGATGTTTGTTTCCACTGCATTGTATATATTTCTTTCAAAAAGTAATATATTGCTTTAATGGCAGTATTTCTAAAACTTTACCTAAAGGTACACTATATGCATGACTCTGCAGACTGTTCTTGTCAGTCATTCAGTGTTATGTTTTGGAGCAATGTCATGGTGATATGTCTAGCTTTAATTTACTCATTTTAATGACTCCTTTGTCTTTCATTATTTAATATAGTAAAATTAGATAATCAAGACACCTCTTGATGGACATTTAGATTATTTGCAATTTCTCATTACTTACAAGCAATGCTGTAACCAAATGTGCTTATATCACTCTTGGTGATTCCCTTGAGCACATGGCTAAGAATTTTCTACCAGGACATTAGGCACTGGCCACGTTGTGCTGTTGAGCACATGGAACATTGCTGGTCCAAACTGGGTTGTACTGTGAGTATAAAATAGTGAGCGTAAAATACATGCTGGATTTTGAAGTTTTAGTATAAAAAAAGGAATGTAATGTCTATAATTTGAAAATGTTGATTATATGTTGGAATGATATCTTAGATATATTGGGCTGAGTACAACAAGGCATTTAAATGAATTTTGCCTGTTCCTTCTTTCAGTGTGCCTACTAGGAAATTTAAAATTACACATAGAGTGTGCTTTTGTGGCTCACATACTTCTCTTGGGCAGTGTTACTCTTAGTTGGCTTCTAGGATTTGGGTTTTGTGTATTCTTCTCATTTTCTTTCCTGTGCTTTCTTTTTGCTCTTAATGGCACTTGATGTTGAGAGTCTGTGTTTACCTATGAAGGAGCACCTTTCATCGCCAGCTCACCAATCATGTCATTCTTTCTGTAATCTTTCCTCTCAGGCTCTCTCCCGCTTTTAATTTCTGTCTGTGCAGGATGACTGCTAGGGATATTGGGGTGTTTTCCGATGCTCTGGATGGCTGAAGGTGTTTGATGTTTGACTATTGGATAAGAGGGTGTGACTTCATTATTTATGGAGTTTTGGGGTTATCACAGCACTCCATTATGCCTTCTTAAAATCATTGGTCTGAGATTCTTCCTGAGGACACAGATTTAGCTCTAAGCTATCACACCCTAACTTAAAGTATCTGTGAGTCAGCTTCTCTACCCAAGAAACGGAATAAATCTCTGAAATGCTAATCCATCTTTAAGGAGCCCAATAGTCAGAGTTTCAAGGCAGAGGTTCCCCTCCCTTTCTCCCCCACGAACCCTTGCCATTATTCTCTCTAAGAAGGCAGGGATTTGAGACACTCTCAATCCTGCTTGAGACAGGGATTGGGTAGGCGCCGTTCTCGCCGCTATCACGGCAGCCTAAAAGATGGCAGCTAAGCCAAGCTGGAAGGAGCGTCTGTTCCCTATAGTGGTGGCTCCCCCATGTGTGACACGGCTCTGCTCTCTCAGCTTCACCATTTCCAATGAGAAAATAAATTGCCTCTGTGCAGTCGCATGCAAAGTAGAGAGTCCTCTTAGCTGGCTGGGGCTGGGAGGTTGATAGAGAGCGGGAGTTGTGCGCACCAATTGGTGGTGGGTAGCGCTAGGGACGATTTTTCATTGTCTGCTGAACTCTGAGCACACCCTCTTGGAGTGGGCCTCAAATCTGAAAACAAATCTTCCCAGTGGCCTTGCCAACCTGCGTGATTTTAGAAGGATGGAGTTGTTGACCAAATTTTTCAAAAATCCACAAAGTTGAATGACACAGCTTATATTTTAGCTGAAATATTTAACACTGTTGTCTACACAAAGGGAGAGACTGTGCTGTGGTTAAATGTGGGTTTCGTGGTTAGGCAGAGCTAGCTTTGAACTGCAACTCAATCACTCATTAGCCCTGTGGCTTGGATGAGGAATGACCGCCATAAGACCACCATAAGCCTCATTTTCTATGGCTGTTAGTGGGGACAACAGTAGCACTTTTTAAAATTTCTCTATTGCTGGAATGATGGTAACTATTATTACAACTATTATAATGCAGGCCCATTTGGAAAGATACAGTTGAATCACATGGGTGGGTGCTTTGGGAACCAATCGGTTGTATAGTTGGCTTTAACCAGTTGTTTTCAGTCTAGCTCTGAGATGTTTGTCTTATGCTTATTGAGTCCATTTTTCCAGAAGAGTGATTTTCAAATGGGTGCCCTCCCCCGACCTGTAGGGATGCTAAATCAGGATTTTGAGAAAATATGGCCCCATAAAATCACATTGCATTTTATATTATGATTTAAATTTTGAAAATTTTATAAAAACAAAACTTATTTTTATTCCACACTACTAACTGTGGTCAGAAAGTACGACAAAATCTTGACAGGTAGGGATATGCGGAAGGAAGATAGATTCTAAGCGTGATCTTCAACATGGGGTCCGACAGGAGTGTGTGAGATTCTTGTGATGAACACAGAAGAACGTTAGAGCTGAGTGATTCTCCATTTCCCCTGCATTTCAGCAGCTCTTTTACGTGCCACCAGATGCATGGGAGCGCCATTAAGCACGGCAGTGATTAAATCAGGATAATGAATCTGCTCCTGGCTGATTTGCTTGTTGTACTTGTTCTATCAAAATACAAGTTAATTTAACCTGTTGATTGTGGTTATAAGAAAATTCTTTCCAAGACAAGAGGGAAGAAAAGAGTTGGGGCTAGGCCACACATTCTCCAACGGCACGATGTCACTTTGAATGGGGTAAAAACTGGTGATTGGGAGGCAAAAAAAAAAAAAAAAAATCTAATACTTTTTACATATCTAGTGCAGATAGGTATGTATTACATAAACAGATATAGAGTATATCAGTGGTATTAAAATCTACCGGGAGAGAGCAATTAAGGAAGAATATCTAAAATGGCTGCATAAAGAGATGGTAATGGAAAAAGGCTGAGGAGCACGGCCTTGCTGCATGCGGTTTATCTGGGCTGATTCTGGTTTGGCGACCTGACGGACTCTCTAGCCCCAAAGAGTCACTCTCCGCTTTCCTCAGGAGCCCCCTCCCCCAAACATGCTTAACTCCCCCACCAGGCCTTCTGCTTAGAGGAGCCTAGAGTGAAAATATTCTAGCAGCTTTTATACTCCATAAATACATTACCTTAATGAACCTGCTTGCAACAGCTGCCTTACCTCATTTTCTTTCTGCTCTTCAACTTGGCCTTCAAAACCTATCCCTTTTATACTTCTCCTGCTGTTGCTATTTACTTCTAAAATAAGAGCGAGAGAGAGTCCCACTGATGGGAGAGTCTCAGTTGTGCCCCTGACCCTGTGACTCTTAACTTTCAAACAAGATATAATTAGTTGCGTGGGTGAGTTACTGTATTAATCCACATTATAGGCTGTTCTTTCCATTCATACAGTCGTCTTCACCCGGGGCTGGGCCTCGCAGGCAAAGGAGCCAGTTGCTGCCTGTGGGGCAGGTGCTGTGTGGCTCTTCCCTCCTCACACCAGGCCAGGCAGAACTGATCCTGCCTTCCCTCCTTCCACCACAGGATTTTATTTAGGCCTCTGGTGTTTTTATTCTTTTTTTTTTTTTAATTTTTTTTAATGTTTTTTTTTAAATTTATTTTTGATACAGAGAGAGACAGAGCATGAGAGGAGGAGGGGCAGAGAGAGAAGGAGACACAGAACTGAAAGCAGGCTCCAGGCTCTGAGCTAGCTGTCAACACAGAGCCTGACGGGGGGCTCGAACCCACAAATGTGAGATCGTGACCTGAGCCGAAGTCGGAGGCTTAACCGACTGAGCCACCCAGGCGCCCCTGGTGTTTTTATTCTTATCCCACTATATGCAAGTGACACCAAAACCACACATGGACATAAATCTTCATTTCTTGTGCTAAAACATTTCCATTTCTATGATTACCTGTACTTTTTAAAAAAAAATTATTTTACATGTTTATTTTTGAGAGAGAGAAAGACACACACAGAGCGTGAGCGGGGGAGGAACAGAGAGAGGAAGACACAGAATCTGAAGCAGGCCTTGCCTGATGCGGGGCTCGAACTCACAAACCGTGAGATCATGTCCTGAGCTGAAGTCGGACGCTTAACCGACTGAGCCACCCAGGCACCCCTGTACATTTTTTTTTTAACTAGTAAAATTTCAATGAAGCTTAGAATACCTGCAATTACCAAATAAATAGAGATGGGGTGCCTGAGTGGCTCAGTTGGTTAAACTTCCGGCTTTTGATTTTGGGTCAGGTCATGACCTCACAGTTCATGAGATTGAGCCCTGCGTCAGGCTCTGTGCTGACAGTGTAGAGCCAGTGTGGGGCCTGCTTGGGATGCTCTCTCTCCCTCTCTTTCTCTCTCTGCCTCTCCTCTTCTTGTGTGTGCATGCCCTCTCTCAAAGTAAATAAATAAACATTAAAAAAATAGAGACAATAATATAATGATGAACAAGTAGATAATGAAAGATTTTTTTAGTTTGGCAACATTGGGGATGTATAATTTTACTTTCCCCTGGATGTTTTCTACTTTCTCCAAAATTTTTATTTGTCTGTGTTTGGACTTCTGACGTAACACAGCCTTCTGAGGTCATACGCTGTTATGCCAGAGATGGGCAACGTGCAGGACATGGTGCCAGGGTCCTCCAGAGATCAGATGCTCCTGGAACTCGACCAGGAAGGGGCAGCTTTTTCAAGAAGAAGATAAGAAGCAATCCCTTCTGCTGGTTGTGATTCAGGCACAACAAATGGAGTCCTTTCATCCCAGAGGATAAATGGATGAATGGCTTGGACCTCATTTGTTAATGTAGGAGAGGTAACCATAACCCATGAGAGAGACCTCCAGGACCCTAGGTACGCCTGTGAATGGGGAGCCTCTTTTAGCTGAACCACTAGACTTTCATGTGGCTTTGTGCTAGGGAATGTGGGGAAAGGTATTTCTTGGTCCAGATTTGGTGTTTTTGCTGCTCTCTTCAGACAGAAGCACAAATGGATGTATAACAGTGTTCTCATAGTAGTGGATGCTTTTGTACAGCTGTTTCTTCTACTTGGAATGGCCTGTTTTGACTTGTGCAACTGACAGTTTGACTATTCGGTGAAGTTTGTTGTTTTAATTTACATTTTCCTAATAGTGCATATGTTTATCAGCCATTTGAGTTTTCCTTTTATAGAACTGACTTTTGGGGCGCCTGGGTGGCTCAGTCAGTTAAGCCTCCGACTTCGGCTCAGGTCAGATCTCACGTTTGTGGGTTCGAGCCCCGCGTCAGGCTCTGTGCTGACAGCTAGCTCAGAGCCTGGAGCCTGCTTTCAGTTCTGTGTTTCCTTCTCTCCCTGCCCCTCCCCCTCTCATGCTCGGTCTCTCTCTGTATCAAAAAATAAATAAAACATTAAAAAATTATTATAGAACTGACTTTTTTATCTGTCTCTAGTGTATTATTCTTGAATATTATTTGTGGATTAGTGGATTATTTATGCATATTATTCTTTATATATCACTCTTTAATATCCTGATAATATTAATCTGTTGGCTATATATACAGCAAACAGGTTCTCTAAAATATGGTAAACTAGAAAATTTATGTTCAGATTAATTATTTTATTTTTTAATTTTTAATGTTTTATCTATTTAAGCAATCTCTATACTCTGTGTGGGGCTTGAACTCACAACCCTGAGATCAAGAGTTTCATGTTCTCCTGACTGAACCAGCAAGGCGCCCATGACTAATTATTTTATAATAATAAACTATATTAGTTACATAATTGTGACATGAGACATGATTCTGGTCTATGAAATATATTTAATTTTATAAGAAAATGCCAACTGCCTTTCAAAGTAGTTTTATCATTTTTTACTTTCATCAGCAACAAATGAGAATTCCATTTACTTCAGATCTTTGTCATCACTTAGTATTGTTAGTCTTTAATTTTAGCCTTTTTGGTGAGAATGTAGTGGTATATCATTGTCATTTTAATTTACATTTTTCTGATGTCTAATAATATTAAGCACTGTTTTATATGCTAATTGGCCATTTGTTAAGAAGTTAAAGGATTTTTACTGTTAGAACATCCTTGTGTATTGGAATAAACTACTTACTCATCACCAATTTTTTCATACTCTTTTAATCCACTTTGTGAATATTTTATTTACCTTTTTTAAGCCTTTTTTCCAAAGTGAGATTAATCAATGATTTTTCCTTCTTGAAATCTTCTTGTCCTGTTTTGTATCAAGGTTATATAAACTTCATTAAATGAGTTGAGCATCTTCCCTTTTTTCTACTCCTTGGTACATTTCGATAAGGTAGGGATTATCTGCTTCTTGAAAGTTTGATAAAACTTAATTGTAGAACTGACAGGGCATGATGCTTTTACTGATTATGGTTCTAATTCAGTATTCTATTTCTTCTTTAGACAAGTTTGGCAATTTATCTTTTTCATGTCACCTCAGTTTTCAACTGACTGGCATAAAGTTTTCCATAGCAGTTCCTTTTAATTTAAAAATATCTATTTAATCTGTGTTTATTTTTAAAGACTTTAGTATTATTTTTGTGTGCTTTCTTTTTTTAAGTGGTTATTTATTTTGAGAGAGAGAGAGAGAGAGAACAAGCAGAGGAGGGGCAGAGAGGGAGAAAAAGTATCCCAAGTGGGCTCTGTGCTGACAGCACAGACCCTGACATGGGGCTCAATCCCGTGACTGTGAGATTATGACCTGAACTGAAATCAAGAATCAGATGCCTAACCAACCTAGCCACCCAGGCACCCCAGAGATTCATCTATTTTATTGCTCTTTCTACTTTTTTTGTTGTCAATTTCATCTTTTATTTGTTACTATTAATTTTATTATTTGTTATTTCTGTCCTTCTACACTTTGATTTTTTTAATGTTTTTTTATTTATTTTTGAGAGACAGAGAGACAGCACGAGCAGGGGAGGGTCAGAGAGAGAGGGAGACACAGATTCTGAAGCAGGCTCCAGGCCCTGAGCTAGCTGTGAGCACAGAGCCTGATGTGGAACTCAAACCCACAAATCTGTGAGATCATGACCTGAGCCAAAGCCAGACGTTCAACCGACTGAGCCACCCAGGTGTCCCTACACTTTGATTTTTACTTGTTTCTTCTCCTAACTTCTTTTGGTAGGTGCCTACTTTGTTACCTTTCTATTTTTCTTTTTTTAAAAATATGCATTCAAGACTACAAATTTTCCTCTAGGTACCTCTTTAGGTATATCTCACAAATTTTGATGTGTAGCTTTTCCATCATTTACTTATAAATGTTCTTTACTTTGTTGTGAGTTTTTTGTTCCATGGATTATTTAGAAATGTCTTTTATAAATTTCCAAATTCATGGGTCTTTTCGGGTTAGGTCATCTTTTCTTATGAATTCTAATCTTAGTGCCTTAGAATCAGAACACATGCTCTGAGTTGGTTGATTTGAATGACACAGGTATCAGCCTTTGAGTTTAGAATCTAAACACTTCAAAATCAGGATTAGTGAAACCAAAGAGAGTAAAGAGATCAGACAGAATTAGTTCTTTGAAGAAGCCCCACAAAGGAAGAGGAGTCCTTCTGTGATGTTAATTCAGTAGTGAGCCTGGGTTCAGGTCTCATGGGGAGTCTTATTTGAAATCTCTGGCTTCCTGGTGTGGTTCTTCAGGGATAAAGGCAGCTCCGCCCATCACGTCTGAGTAACTGAATATTAAAGTGGAAGTTTTAGCTGAAACTCAAAAGACAATGAGTGACAGATACTATAGCAAGGGGCCAAACATTATACAAATTTTCAGAGAAAATATTAAAAACAAGTTTTCTGTTTCTTAAATATACATTCACATTAGGGATGAAAACAGTTGGGTTTCTGGAGATTAGAGAGAATTTGTGAAGAGACTTTCTTTGGTAAGATCTTCATTGTGAGTAGCCCTGGTCCTCACCACAAAAGGGGTGACTTATGCCTGACTTTGCCTCAAGCTTAGAAAGAGGCACATACGTGGGACTACTCAGAGTTTCTATGACCCCATAACGGTGGTTTGGGGCTGTCTCCCACTGGGTAAACTTGAGAAGACTGAGAGGTGGCTGGCTAGCTAATGGTGGATGACTTGAGGCGGTGTCTGTGTTGAGATTCCCTTGTCAGGGCAGAGGGGCATGCGTGTTTCCTAGATGACGGCATGTGTATGGAAAGCTGAGTTCCACCCAGTAGGGGCTCTGAGAGGGTCAATGAGACCCAAGTGACAGAAACCGGAGGTGGATTGCCCAGGGTTTTTGGACACAGGAAAGTGACCAAGTGGACTAGAGATGGGGTTGCCTGGATCAAGGACACTACAGGGGAGAAATCCATGGGGAACTCCGAATACATGTGAAAGTGTAAGGATGCAGGTCTGATTCAGGTTTCCCCTCTGACCTTGAAGGCCAGCTAACACCATTAACATTTCTGGGGGCGGGCCTAAAGATGGAGGTTAAGACTAGTCATGCCCTACATGAGGGTCCCAGTCATGCCCTACCTGAGGGTTCTGGGTCCACTCTGTAATTAGTTAAAGTTACTGTCAATGATGTGATGCTATAATGATTGGACCCCTCCACCTGTGTCACAATTTCCTGTAACTCCCCTTCCCAAACTCATAAAAGGCCCTGCCGCCCCATGTTCGGGGCTCGCTCCACGGGGATCCAGTGTGTTGTTGAAGTCTGTGAGCCCGAGTTCAGGCTGGCCGTGCCTAAATTCGTAATAAAGCCCTTTGTTTTTGCATGCGTGATTCGGCCTCCCTGGCGGTCTCTGGTTTTTGGGGGTGATATTAAAATCTGGGTACAACAAAAGTGCTTCACAGGAGAATCAGGGTAGTGTATGCCATGAGTAATAACTATGGAACCTGAGGTAGTGCCCCTCACCCTTTTCTCCCTTGGGTCCCCAGTCTTGGAAAGTCAGAAACAGGAACTGGGAAAGGAGAGACGTGAGCAAGAAGATGGAAGTCAACTATCCCCTCTTCCCAGGTAGCAAGCCCGTACTGGGGAGAGAAAGAGCAGCTGGAACCTTGAATGAAGTTAGAAGGTTTGACTCTACATGGGACTAGACATTCTAACTGCCCTTTTAAAACTATGCCTGTAGTCCTTTTTTTCTTACACATTAGAAAAGTCATGGAGCCAGCATGAGTTTTATATAGGAGCAGAAGTACTTACTCTACTGATAAATTTTAAAGGGATACAGAATGACAAAATAGAAATGCTTTGTGATTGCATTCCATGAGTTCTGCTTATTCAGTATGTTGCTTTTATCCAATATAAAGTGGAATTCTTGATTCTCAGAAAATTATTGCTTTTATAGGGCTGCAGTGTGAAGAGGCTGATGACCCAAGAGGATAATAGGGTAGTAAGTAATAGTATCAGCCTTGGCACATTGTCTTTCATGCGTATCTTTTTTTTTTTAGATTTTATTTATTTTTTAACTTTTTAAATGTTTTTAATTTATTTTTGAGAGACAGAGAGAGACAGCGCGAGCAGAGGAGGGTCAGAGAGAGAGAGAGAGGGAGACACAGAATCTGAAGCAGGCTTCAGACTCTGAGCTGTCAGCACAGAGCCCGACACGGGGCTTGAACCCACGAACCATGAGATCATGACCTGAGCCGAAGCCGATGCTTAACCAACTGAGCCACCCAGGTGCCCCTCATGCTTATCCTTAAGAAGGTAAACTATTAGACATCTTCTTAAGAATCTTTCTGCATAGTCCTTACCTTCAGTCACATGAGGACCTGCAGACCATCACTGGTTATTGAAGTTACCTGATGCTCCGGAATCTGCCTCCAAGTGGAGGTAGGGCCCTGCCCTAGAGTTCTGTGTGAGGATATAGGATCAGGGTGATCTGGGGTTATCATGAAACACCATTGTCATGCTAATCACTGAAGGGGCCTCCCCCCCACCATGTGCCCACATGTGTATATGGATCATTGTACTTACCACATCACATTATAATGATCAGCTTATACACTGTATGATTCTGGTTGGCTGCCATAACAGAATATCACAGACTGAGTAGCTTAAACAACAGAAATAATTTTCTCCCAGTTTTGGAGGCTATAAGTCCATTGAGGCACCAGGATTGGTTTCTGGCAACATGTCTCTCTTTGGTTTGCAGATGGCTGCCGTCTCATTGTGTCCTTACATGGTGTTTCCTCTGTGCACGGAGAGCAGGAGAGCTCTGGTGTCTCCTCTTCTTACAAGGACACCATGCTTATCAGATTAGGGCCCTACACTTGTTACCTAATTTAGCCTTAATTATTACTTTAAAGGCCCTGTCTCTAGATATAGTCACATTTGGAGTTAGTGCTTTAATACATGAATTTTGAGGGGACACAACTCAGTCCATAACATGCATCATTCACTACCATGAGATTGTGAACTCCTTGAAGATAGAGACACTGTATTATTTATCTTCAAATCCCTGGTGGTTAGTATAACGCTTAACACATAATAAGTGCTTAATCAAGGTTTTTGTGTTGGCTGGCTTTATTTCCAGACCTCTCTTTTGTTCTCCACGTGACTGTTTTCCCTCATGTCCTTGCTTTGTGAGAACTTTGTCATGGACAAGCATTTAAACCAAGTGTGGTAGTCATTGCTATTGTTTACCAAGTATCTTTGGCTTCCTATTTTATGGGCACCTATTAAGATTGTATTTATTGAACCCCTTGTGATTGGCTGGAGCCTGAGATTAGTACCTGACAAAGAGTTGTGACTGAAACTGACAGGAGTCACTCCTAAGCTGGAGCATTTAAATGATGGGATGAGGCCCTTCAGCGATCTCTTGCCCTCTCCTATGATGCCAGCAACACTCTTGATAAAGGCTCCTTCATCAGCCTGCATCCTTGAATGAAAGAGACATGAAGTAGAGTCTCTAGCCAACCGTGATGAACATGTAGTTGAATAAGATGTGTTATTGTTTTAAGCTACTGAGATTTGGGGGTTGTTACTATAGCATAAAGTAACCCATTCTGATCAATACATTGTCTCATCCCCTCTAGCCCCTTGTACCATCCAGACAGTTCAAGGGTATATTTAGTCAACTTAATACGATGCTTTAGTTAAAGGAGAAGGCTTCCCTATTGAAATCCTACTCATTCTTAAGCCCAGGTTAAATTCCTTTTCCCTAAAATATTCCTTTGCCATACTCAGTTGGAATCTGTCTTTCCCTCTGCAGATCCTACATGGCTTTACAGTCATTTGTACTTGAAGTGTGGTAGTTTGTGTAATGGTCTGTTTACTCTACAATATTGTATTCTCTATGAGGGTAGTGATCCTGATGTGTGTGTCTTTCCTCACAATAACTGGCAAACCTGGTGAAGGATGGCTGAACTGAATTGAGGCTTTCTTTCTACACCCATCATCATACTTATTGTATCCTCCAAGAAATGGTGGTTGTAGTGGGTATTCTAGCTTCCTGAACCAGAAGGGACATGGAATTTGGATTCATAAAGATTAAAGTTTTAATTTTTGGCTCTGCTACATACTAGCTATGTAGCCTTAGACAAGTCACTAAACCTTTCTGAGTCTTTGTTCCCTCATTTGCATAATGGGTAATTCTTGTATTACAGGCTTGCTATGAAGACTAGATGGTGTGTGTCAAACACCCAGCAGTGTCTGGTATCGTTCAGGTGCCAGTGAGTGCTAGCTCCTCTTCCTCTTTAGTCCTTTTGAGAAAGCAGGGTTAGAAGCTGAGTGAAGGTAGTCTCTGACAGGTTGTAGAGGAGACATTCTAGAACACCTAATCCTTGCAGTTTCCCCTAGAAGGATATCTGGAGATTCTGTAGAATCCTTTTCCATTTTTTGGTCTATTTTTGGGCAGCCCTAAACCTCACAGAAGTAATATATGATAATAAGATATTTAGGTGGATTGCATTGGTTTATTGCTGTTTTAATGGGACATTTCATCTATTCCTGGATGTGGGGTCTTTCTTCTCGTGATAACTTCATCTTTGTACCATAGCAGAAAGGCCCTTCTCTTAGCCAGCAGCCTTTCAGTTATAAGTGGAGGAAGCCAAAATCTAATTGGCTTATGCAGACAGGGGGGTTTATTGGCCCATTGAACTGAGAAGTCCAGGGGTAACCCTGGACTCAAGCTCACTTGGATCCAGGTGACTGTTAGTTGTCAACAGATGCAATTTCTTAGCTTTGCTTCTTTTTTCTCTTGACCCCTTTCCCCCTTCCTTCTCATAGACATGTTTTTCCCTTTACTCCTCCCAGGCAAAGTGGTAGAGATTCCAATCTTCCTTCCTTCCAGCACTATGACCTTCAAGGCAAGAAATAGTTTATCTTAGTGTCTTTACCAGAAAAGTCCTGGTGAAGAAACTAATTGGTCTGATCTGTGTCACATGCCTATTCCTGAGCATATTGGTGTTGTGGGTTGGGAGGTAGGTGGGAATTCTGATTCACCGTGTTTCAATCCCATACCTGTGTGGATTGAGGAGGAAGAGGGAATTCCTTGTGATTGGTAGCTTTTCAGGTCCCCAAAGGCTAGGGAAGCAGTGTCTCCAGAGGAAGAGACTGGCCAGGCAAATAAGTATGGTGATTTATTATACTGAACGTCTCAGTTTCCACAGTCCTTGTCCTTTATTATTATTTTTCCCCCTAGAGGACTCCTTTCATTAAGTGTTTTCCTCACACGTAATACAAGTTCTTCCACTGTTGTTTTCTATTCAGAGTTTACTGATTGGTTAATTAGAATGAAAAGACCTCTTAACCTTTCTCTCATATTTAAGTTCAAATGGTGAACACTCAGTGGATTCCTTGGGAATGTCTCTGTAAGGAAATAATGAATATGATAACATCATCTGAACTATTAGGATGATTAGTTGCTTCTTTCCTAAGCATTTTCTCCAGGGTTGAAAAGTATGTTGGGTGGTGAAACTTCAGCCTTCATATAGGTAATGAGGAAAACAAGTGCTGTTCCTTCTGGGAGCTTGTGGCTAGGCTGTGACTTTACAAACATGATTTTGGGCTTTGGTAACCTAGCTGCAGGGCCAATAATGTATCCATAGCATTCTGTAATGGAGACTCCAGTCTTGTATTTGTTGTTATGGGTCAGATTTTGTGGAATGAATTGATATTATGATTAGAGACCAAAATGTGCCCAAATCTTGCCCTGCCAGTCACTCCCTGTGATGGTTAATTTTGTGTATCCATTTGGCTGGGCAAGGCATAAAACATTGTTTCTGGGTATGGATGTGAGGGTGTTTCTGGGCAAGATTAGCATTTGAATCAGTGGATTCAGTAAAGTACATTGCTTTTCTCAATATGGATGGACATCACCCAATCCACTGAGGACTTGGACAGAACAAACATGTGGAGGAAGAGAATGTGCCCCTTTTTGTTTCCTGCCTTACCATTGAGTTGGGACATCTCCTCTTACCTTCTTCAGTCTCCTTGGACTGGGCTTTAAACCCTTTGGCTCCCCTGGTTCTCAGGTGTTTGGACTCAAATTGAATTACATCACCAGCTTTATTGGTTCTCTAGTTTGTTAACAGCATATTGTGGGACTTCACAGTTTCCATAGTTATGAGCAAATTCCTCAGTATCTATCTATCTATCTATCTATCTATCTATCTATCTATCTATCTATCTATCTCTGTATCTCACTACCTATCTTAATCCTGCTGATTCCATTTCTCTGGAGAACCTTATCCTAGGGACAGCACACGTAGCTGATACTTCTGTTCAGGTTCTCTGGAAAAGGCTGGGTTAAAGGATATTGCAGGACCTGAGACCTAAGTGGGTTTCTCTATGTCCTCTAAGAATCAAAATTTTGGAATTCTTACTACCCTCTGGTTGGCCACATGGAGAAATGAAATGGAAGATGTGTTGAGGGATGGATATAGTCAGATCTGTAGAACAGGCTGGAACTCAACATCCTCTTTCACTGTGTGTGTGAGAAGGAAGAGACAAAGAAGGAATAGGGCTCCTTTATGGCCCTGGCAAGATTTCTGGTTCTTCTGCATCAAGAGGAGGAGGATGCAGGAAAGTGAGTGCAGCCGTGTGTGACTCAGTGGTCTCACCCATGGTAATTATGGCCCAGTCAATGTCTGGACTGTAACACATCATATCAGTACACCTTTTTGGAGGGGAGCAAATAACTTAGACCCCACAAGGCAGAATTAGATCTGCTAAGGGAGAGGGATCTGAAATAATTCTTCCACAGGACTGTATTTTGTTCCATGTTCTGGCCTAATTAAAAAATCTAAAAACACTGGGTTATTGGCCATCTCAGACCATTAAAAACATAACCAAAAGATCTACCTACTGCTGACATATAATGGTGAGCCAATTCAAGCATTTTATCTCATACAGGCATTTCTTTAATAATGTAATGTGAGCTTTCTTGACAAAACCCACGACCTACAAAATCATACGCAAGAAATAACAGGGATTATGGGAAAATGGAGTGAGAAATGGATCACTCAAAACTTTGTCCCCATGACACTGAAAACCAATTGCCACTCTAGTAAAAATGTTAGCACAGTGAAAAAGACACGTTAAATCCCTGAGAGATGAAAAATACTGCAGCAAATCTAGGCCTTACCTTAAAAAAATCCACAGTGGAAGTACAGATAAGGAAGTGTTGAGTGTGATGGGTGCAGAAACAAGGGAGAATAAAGGTGGAAAGGAGCCTGCAATCGCACATCCGACACAGAGGAGGTGGTCTTACTGACCTAGAAAGAACTTCAGGTGAATGCCGAGTATCATATAAGATACCATGTTTCTTCCCGGCTTGCTGCATTTGCTGAGGAACATGAAAATGTTGCAAAAATTGTACATGAACTAACATGACTTCTATATTAAATTAACATCATTTCTGTATTTCCCAGTCTTCTATGAATTAGTTTGCATGGCAGAAACATGAGTTGTAGAAGAACATACTGTATTTTTCTGGATTCATGCTAATAAATATTTCATAGTTATTTTGAGTTTCATCTATAAAAACCCTTGTCTCAGATTTGTTAAATGAAATAATGCATGTGAAAACAAATGACAAATTTTCATGCATCACCTTGGTGATGAGATCTTACAACCTGTCTACCAGCCTTGGGAAAGTTACTTCAATGCTCTCTGCCCCAGTGTTCTCATCTGTGACATGGGGATAAAAACCTCTACCCTATAGAGCTGTTACAAGATGAAGTGAGATGATATAAAAAGTACTTAGAACAACTTTGATATAAGTATTTCTTCTGATTAGTTTATCATACCATCGCTGGAAAAACAACTTTTAAACTGGACTTAAGCATCTTTGACCAATTCTAAAGAAAAACAAAACCCTCAACTAGATGCCCCTCTAGATTTTCTGAGTTCTGTCGGTGACATGCATCATCTTTTGAGGGAAGGGCCAACCCCATTTCCTTCATCCTCCCTCCATCCTGTAATTTGCTGTGCTCAGGCTTTCTCTTTTTCTTGCTCATATGTAGTAACTATCTTTTATTGTATGTGAGTATGTTTCCTCAATGATTTATTTAATCTCTTAAATACTTATATGGTGTTACTGGGTTCAGGGCACTGTTCTAAGAACAACTGTTAGCTTGTTTAATTCCCTGTTGGTAAGTATGTATCTCCAATTTATAAATGGAGTACAGAGAGGTCAGGAAGCTCGCTGACGGCGTTCAGCGTGTGAGTGGCCTGGCTGAGAGTGTGGAAGGTCTGTCTGCTGCTGAGGGTGGTGGTCCTAACCTGACCCCATGCAGCAGGGCCGGTTTGCTGTGCACTGCTGATTGGTTTGTCACCTCTCTGTCTCTGGTGTTGTTCTTGAGGTTCTTGGGTAAATGCATCTGGCTGGCTTCTTCTAGAACTGTCCTCAGGGAACTCTGGGAAATGGAGTCTGACTTTGTGGAGAGAAGTGCAGAGACACCTCTGAAATGTTTCCCTTCACAAAACAATACTTACATGGGCTAGTAAAATCATTTTTAGGAAACATGCTATCTATTAAGAAGTTATAGGTATAGTCATTTAATTCATATCCTCCTTTCTATGAAAGGATGATTCCCAATCCTAGTTTTCTTTTTTTCTCTTATCCTCAAAAGTTGGTTTCTTTACTTCCAAAGGAAAAATTTATTATGCATTTTCCTTCATTTAAAAAATATTTAACAACTGATTTGTGTGTTGCATGAAAGTTACACATTTCCTAAGATGCATTTGCTATTTTATTTTCTTTCATTCAAAAATGTGTCAGTAATCTTTTTGTTAACATGAAGATAAAGGATTAGTAATGCAAGATGCAGTTTTCTTGTAACCTTCTTGAAAGCAGACTATAGTTTCTTATCTGGCTCCAACATTCATTTTCCTGAATTGAAAAAAAAAAAAGCGACTTAAAATGAAATAAACCACATTTGATTCCTAAGAGCATTGCTAGCAGGGAAATGTACTGAGAGAGGCAGACTTGGTTGGATTCCAGCAAGCCCCTCTGCTCCCCAAGTGAGAGAGTTGACTAATTTTGCATTTTAAAGTACAATTTTAATACAGGAAAGAATTGTGAATTGTCTGTCATTAATCACTAATCAGAAGATATGTATGATTTCATTCCCTGAAAATTTCAGCTTAGGAAAAAACAAAACAAAACAACTCAAAACAAAGAGGTGTAAATCTTCAGGTTTTGGTTTAAAATTTCATTTTATTTATTGAGTGCGTCTTCTGAGCAAGGAGCTAGGTAAGTTGCTGAGAGCGTTCTGGGAGACAGAAGAAAAGCCCCGTCCCTGGATGGGTTATATCCACTCCCCTCCACCCATGATAGTGGCAGAGGCATATGTGGTGGAAGAAATACTCTTGGTTTTTACCCTCAACTGCAATGTTCAGGCACAAATAGAGGGTAGTAATAGGCCTCTTATGCTCTTTCTATGTGGTCCAAGTGAGATGGCCTCAACCTTCCTAGCCTATCACATATACAACCTTGGCAAAGATGGGACTCAAGCTGTTTGAAATGTCGCCTGGACACAGGTGGGGACTTGTTTTTTTCAGAATCTTTCAGGTCAATGGTCACCTTGAGGGTGGTCCTGAAGCCTGTAATGACCCCTCCTTCACATGTGCCAGTGCCAAAATATGAGTATCTGCCTTCGACAGAAACTTGGGATTGTGTCACCACGGGGTGTCCAGAGCCAGCCAGGGCACACTGGGTGTGTTGCCTTCAGACATTCAGCTCAGCCCAGCAAACACCTGGCCTACCTTGTGCTGGATTCCAGGCTGGACCCTGGAGGAACACAGGTGACTGAGATCTTGTTCCTTTCTCCCAGGAAGTCCTTCTAACATATAATAAATGTTAAGATGGGGGTGAATGCCAGTCCTGGGAGTGCCAGAGGAAGGGCCCATAGGTGAACCTGAGGGTTCTGGGAAAGCTCCTAAGAGGTGTTGGAGGGGGAGGAAGAGGTGGTCACGTCAGAAAATGTGAGGAGGCACTGCAGGAAAACAGCATGAAACTTGGCAGAAAGTTCCACGCTGTCATCGCACAGGCCTAGAAAGCACCTGTGGGATCTGGCAGTCAAGGCCATTGGTGTGCTTTGTGAGAGCAGTTCTGTGACACGAGGGGGCAGAAACCAGGTTTAAGTGTAAATGGGAAGCAAAGAAGTGAAAACAAACAGGCAGTCTGAGGGCAGCCTAAGGGGCAAGCAGGGTGTGAGAGGAGCTAGCGAGAGGGCACAGAGGGAGAGAGACCTTTGGTGCAGCTGGAGATGAATAGACGGAAGGATCCTGGAGGGGAGGGTGTGAGACCCACATTGGGGAAGGGGATTGGCTTTGTGCAGGAGGAAGGGCTCTTCAGCTCTGGTCATCTGGACCTGTCTGTAGGTGCCGAGTTGGCATTGGGCTGATTCCCTCAGGGAAGCTCCATCCTCTCCACTAGGGAGGTGAGGCGTTCCACTGAGAGGAGCCAGACAGGGACACGGCTGTGGGGTAGGTGGAGTGCAGACCAGAAAGGGGAGCCTGTTATCTGTAAATACTTCTGTATGTCATCTTCTAAAACAGAAGGCTGTCTTAGAAAACATAACTCTAATATGAGCATTACATCTAAATATGATTAATAATTCCCTAATTTCTATGTACACATTTTCTTGATTAGCTTATACATTTTAAACAATCCCTTTGAAACCCCTTTTTATAACTGGTACTTTGTAAAATCTCCCTTATTATCCTGAAATAAAATGATAGGTAAGTACGACCTATTTACAGAATAAAAAAAATAAGCAAACTCAATACAATGCCCTAACTGAATACAAAAGAGAAATAAAAGAAAAGCAACATAAAATTAAACATGTATTTCAACATTTAAGTATTTGGACGCGACTACACTAGAGGATGTATTAATATAGTTTGATGCTTGAACTTGAACACAGAACTGCTATAAAAGTGACAGGCTTGAACACAGACCGATATCATGTGGTGACTTAATTATTATGAATGGCATTGTCATTAGTGACATACTTTTTAGAAATAAACTCTTGAAAAAGTTTCTCACAAAATAGGGTACAGCCTTCCCTTAATTTATGTTGTTGCTAAATTCAGGGTTTATTCAAAGTGTGTAAAAATTGCTTTGTGTTTATATGTAAAATGGAATTAGGTTCTCAGTGCGGCTGGTTATAAGCTATTTTTAGTTCATTTAAGCATTTTCATTTATGTTTTATTTTTATTATTTGCTTAAAAAGCCCAACTTTATTGAGGTATGATTGACTTACAAAAAGCTGTAGGTATTTAACATATGTCATTTGATGGGTTTGGAGAGAAGTATATACTCCCCAAATCATTATCATATTCTATGCTATAAACCTATCCGTCACCTCCAAAAGTTTCCTCCCACTATATAAGTGATTTTTTAAACTGCTATGAATGTTTGGGGACATATTCAAAAGTCATGTGGGATATAGAACAATTCTTTATTGGTAGGACCATCCTCTGCATTGTGAGATGACCATTATTCATGCTTCCTGCCCACTAAATGCCAGAATTATTTAAAGTGTGTGTGTGTGTGTGTGTGTGTGTGTGTGTGTGTGTGTGTGTGTAAGTAGGTTCCATGCTGAGCATGGAGCTCAGTGTGGGGCTTGAACCTATGACCCTGAGATCAAGACCTGAGCTGAGATCAAGAGTCAGATGCTCAATCGACTGAGCCACTCAGGTGCCCCATGCCAGAACTATTTTAGATTAAAGGAGATTAAAGAGACTTGATAACTCAATTCAATTATGATCTTTAATTGAATCCTGGATGGATCTCAAAACCAGCTACAAAGAAAATTATTGGGATAATTGAGGACATTTAAATAACAAATTATATAATAGATAATAGTATTAATGTTACATTTCCTGATCATTGGGATAATTATTGTTCTATTCTTGCAATTCTTCCACAGATTTGAAAGCTTTCACGATAAAATGTTTTGGGGGAAATGCCCTCACAAATTTTCAAAATTGCCATGGGGGCAGTCCCGCTCCCACTGAGAACGGGTGCCCTAGGTGGTAGGTCCAGAGGGAAGGAGATGGAGTTGGGGAAGAAGGAAGAGGTTAGAAGTGGGAGCGAGGTTCTTTCCCTGTGTGCTGCCATGGGGTGGACCGAGAAGGGTACCTAGAAACACCTTTAAATTTGGGTTTCCAAGATTAGTAGTCACTTATAACCTATTCATCCTCTGGAGCTTTAGAAGTGGTAGTCTTGCTGATATTCCCCAGGCCACAATGCAGGAGAATAGATTGCTACTTGGGAGCATCAGAAGAAGTACGTTAATGGCTTATAAAAGGTGAAGAGCTCATGCCAGTGGATGCTAACAGATGGGTGAAGGTGGCTGTGGTCCACACGTCCCCTCCATGCTCACTGCCACATCCTGGCCTTTATTCAGTGGCTACCCTGAGTAAAAAAGGGATACAAAAGGGGGGTAGGGTGAGGCAGAAGACAAGGGGCCCATAAAATCTGACTGAGTTAAATTTAAAATGTCTGAATGACCACTAATTTGAATTTACTTGGATATGACTAAATTGTTTGGTGCTGTCAGATGGAAAGGGGGGACCAAATTGAATGGAGTTACAGAAAAGGAAGTTACATTTCTTTTGGTAAATATGATTTCGTGGCTTGTAAAAACTTGAATCTGCCAAAATAGTTAGATCATATGTGTCCATGGAATAGAGTATTCACTTTCTAAATTCTGCAGGATGGTTTTATTTATTTTATTTCGTGTCTTTACAGGGCTACTGTTTGAATTCTCAGAGAAGTAGAAAGGCCAGGGGCATCACTGTACATAAAGGATGTATCAGAGACATGAGAACCGAGTGGACAAAGGATTGTGTAAATGTGGAAAAGTGTTTTGATAGAGACAGGGAGCTGCTGGGGAGAAGTCATGTCTAAAATTCTGAGTCTGGGAAATACAGACATCTTGAGAGGCTCTTTTCCAGTTCTCTAATCAAGAAGAGATGAGGAAGACAACTTGTTCATTTAGTTAAAAAAAAATCTCCTACTCCTCAATGAAGCCTGTGGAGAATGTGTGGGCTCCTGTAAAGTAAAACCCCTGCACCTTCAGCTGGCCCCCTTTGTTTAGTCAGCGGATGCCATAGGAACCAGCGAGGGCAGATGGCTGAGATCCTATCGCGGCAGCCCCAGGAATTAGGAACATTAATTTTAAAGGGGGATTAAAGCACAGAAGAACATTTTTAAAACATCATGCATTTTCATAAGCATCTAGGCATATTCCCTGGCTAGATGTTTATGTGATGGGTCTTTGGAACAAAAACTGTGACAGAAGCAAGGAGCTCTATGTGGGGGGAAAATATCAATATTTGCCTTACTAAAGTACCAGGAAAGGTTCTTTTCTTGTCTCAGTTTTGGTTGCTGGGCACATGGGGTGAGGGAAATTCTGGCATTAGTTTAGCTTGGCAGATGATGGTGTTTCTGGAAACTGAAGCCTCTCTTAAGACATTGAGGCTTCCATGAAGAAGTCCTAGGTGTCTAGGAGCCATGAGGCAGTCCATCCGCTCCGGGCGAGACCTCTAAGAGATTTCACTGCCCTGCACTTTGGACATCAAGTCACGCTGGTGTTGTAAGCCTTCAGACCGATGAATGCATACTCCTGGGGTTACCCACTGATGTTCCGTGCGGCAAAAGGGCACACAGAGAGTTTAGGTGCCCAGACACCACGTATTTTCTTTCCTAAGGTTTATCTGCCTGGGAACATACCTGAAGCCTGCAGATACTCCTTTGTTATAGGTGCAATGATGATGTAGTTCAAAATGTTAACACTTAGAACTTTAGGGGTACAGGAAATAAAACTTCTCCCTCTTTCTCTGGATATATACACAAATTTGTAGTAGTAGTTTGCACAGGGTCTAACACATATCCCTGTATTTCCCTTGAAAATTTAAAATATCCATGTGTGTTTGTTGTAGCATCCTGGGGTACCCTAGCACTCAGTTTGGGAACCACAACTATAGGCTGTATTCTTAATTGTTTTTGCTGCTTTAATGAAGTTCAGGCTCTCTGGTTTCCCTGAGGTGACTAGGACTCTGGCAGCAGTTGGGGATGAACACTTAATGAAGCTGGGCAAAGAAGCAGCCAAAAATAGACCAAGGAAAAACCCTGGGCTCAGTGACAGCCTTTCACTGGGACAAATAGCCATTTGTGTATCTAATTTTGAGAGGTCTCTAATCCTGACTAGCTGCTAAGGATTTTCACATTACCACATGCAACGTTCTCTTTTCTAATGCAGTCTGAAATTATAAACTCCAAGGGGGCAAATACCATGCCTCCTTCAAAATTATATGGGACACCTAAAATTATATATAATTTTATAGTATGCCCTACACAGTGCTTGGACTTGAGAAGCTACTCAATAAATGTGTATTGATCTAAAATCAATAAATCAATGGAAGAAAGAGAAATCTATTGTATCCAGTACTAAATACAATCCTTTGAACTTTGTTGAGGAAAAGTACTTAAACGTAGTGTTGTGTTTTCGTAGGACAGATATTCTTCTACATCGATGGGAGTATCAAATTTGGTGCACAGGTTTGGTTTTGGAAGAGCACTAAGCTGTGCAAGGCGGGAATGAGGCCAGCCCAGGTCCCCTCTATCATGGAGAGGAACACTGGGCAATCCTGCTTCTACACTTAACATTCCTAGTTTTCAAATTCTACTTTTCTTTTGTCTACAAAGTAAGAAAAACAATTTCTTGGTCTTGTGAAGAGAGAATAAAGCACTCTTTTTTAAATCTACAAAAATCTATTCTCTGTCTTAATAAAGAGTTCTTTTTTTATGCCCAGTGCATCACCCTACCCACTTTCTTTAAAATTGTAATTAAAAGTTTGCAGTTGTTGTATCATATGACTTTACTCATATGTAGAATTTAAGATACAAAACAGATGAATGTAGGGGAAGGGAAGCAAAAATAATATAAAAACAGAGGGAGACAAAACATAAGAGACTCTTCAATACAGAGACAAACTGAGGGTTGCTGGAGGGGTTGTGGGTGGGGGGATAGGCTAAAAGGGCAGGGGCTATTAAGGAGGGCACTTGCCGGGATGAGCACCGGGTATTATATGTAGGGGATGAACCCCTAGACTCTCCTCCTGAAACCATTATTGCATTTTATGCTAACTAACTTGGATGTAAGTTAGAAAAAAATATATATATATTTTAAAAGTTTGCAGTTGTCAATTTTTTTTAAAGCACAAGCATTTTCTTAAAAAAATTTAAAAAAATATTTATTTATTTTTGAGAGAGAAAGAAACAGAGCACAAGCAGGGGAGGGAGAGAGAGAGAGGGAGACACCAAATCCAAAGCAGGCTCTAGGCTCTGAGCTGTCAGCACAGAGCCTGATGCAGGGCTCAAACCCACAACTCATGAGATGACTTGCACTGAAGTCTGATGCTTAACCAGTGGAGCCACCCAGGCACTCCTGCAGTTGTTAATTCTTTAAGGTCATTTGAAGTCCTGAGTTCCCGGAATTCTCTGTGTTATCTGTGAACCCTTGAACCTCTGGCTTGAGCTCTACCCATCTGTGTTTTCATTACTGGTTGCTCTGTCAAGTGTTAGGCCTTCTCGGCTGGGATCGCGCTTCCTGCTGTTGGCCTGTGTTCTGCAGTTCAAGGTGGAGAGGGGCTGCTGTAGGCACCAGCGATGAAAAATGGAAGCCTTGCACAAATGCTAGAGCATCAAACCATGAGGCTTCTTTTAAGGGAAAGGAAAGGCTGTGGCGAGGTAAAAATGATGAAGAGGTGTTTTTAACAACAACTGGTGACCCTGATGATGATTTCAAAGTCAGTTATTTTGAATAGTTTAAGGTGTTAATAACCTTGGCCTAGCCCGGCTGCCTTTAGCCACTGAGGCTGAAGGTGTCCAAAGTGAATTATACAGAAGGCCATTTAGGCTCAGCCTCTTGGCACTCTGAATCGGATGCCATTTTTAATTTTTATTTTCTCATGGTTGCTGTGTGTGTGTTTGTGTTTGCAAAAGCAGTTTAGGCCCTGGAATTGCAAGCCGTTAAGACCAGGACTGCTTTGCTATCTCCTATCTTTGTTCCTCACCTCATTTTGAAGGATTGTTACACATTTGTAAGTACAATGGGATTATTTATTCATTGTGTCTGTCCACTCTTTTCTGTGCCACAAAAGGAGAAATAGCGTGCACTGCGACTTAAGGGCTTTCTGACCGCTCCAAAGTCATGACATTTCCTTTGCTTTTTGATGACTGGCTTTGAAAAGCAGGGGAAGCTGGGTGACAAACTCTGTTGGCTCCAGGAGGGAGATGACTTGTCGTCGTTGTGAAAAAGCATAGTTAGCCACTTTTAAAAAGCAAATTGCGGACTTAATAGAGCCACACAGCCTTCTTTGGAGATTGCTACAAGGTGGATTGTCTTGATAAAACATTTGAAGCCAGAAATCCATCAAGCGTCAGTGAATATAAGCACTGACCTGAACCCAAGCACACAACATTCTCACCAAACTTCAAAGTTATTTTTTTTTTCTAATAGAGAAAGGATAACTGCCCAGTACCTTTCATTTTGTCCTCTTTGCAATTCTTCCAGTTCCAAATCAAATGAAACAGTATGATGATGAACTATGTCAAGCATATCTGATACCATACGCACCGGCATCTGTAGGCTCAGCTTTTTGGCTTTCTGCAGAAGCTACGGACATGCACTTGAAGCGGAGTACTTATCAGGCCCTTTCATGGCCAAGGGCAAATCTCTATGTTAAACAGAACAAATGGCTTCTTTGCATTACCCTCTTCCAAGCCTCTTGATCACTGGGATGTTTCCTATCTCTTTTTAGGGGATACTGACAGAGCAACCTCAAGTCATGTTGCTTTCCTCCTGGGCACCTACCTGTCTTTGAATTAGGTGCCTCCAGGTGAGGGTAGAATCTTTGGCAGCACTTTGTTAGATGTAGGTGAGAGCAAGCAAGTGACAGTCCATGGTTACTGATATTTTCCCATTAAAGTAACAGCTATACTAAGTAATATTAACGATTAACTAAGTTTTAATTACCAAGCACTCTCCAAACCATCATTTCAGTCTCAGCTCTCTGCTGTTAAAGGGAGTGACGTATCCTTCCTACTTCTGGGTTGTTCATGAACTGTGATTCAATGGACTATGTTGAGAAAGCAAAAAAAGCTGAGATTTCAAAAGGGATTTTATTTGGAAAATGAAAATGCACCTTGCAGAGTGGTTGTGCTCTGTTATAAGCAATGTACCGAACAAGATGCAGAGAAGACAGGTTAGGAAGGCAATGGCAATGGACCCATGTTGTCTGGCCCCTATTTTCCTGGCCCATCAGGCAAGGCTTCGAAGACTGTGATCATAGCATTCGTCTTTCCTCCTTTCCTTTCTGGAAAAGAAAAATACACAAATATAGAAAGATCAGTGTTAGACCAATACTTGTATACTCACTACCCAGAATTAACTAATATTGACACTTAGACATTTTTAAAAAAATCATTTAAAAGCAATAGTACCTAACAGATAAAATTGAAGTCCCCTTTAGTTTTCCTCCCCAGTGCCATTCATGTCCCCCTTCCCACAGAGCAGTGAACTTTATGACGTTGGTTCTCCCCAATCTCCCAGCAAAAGCCTACAGTGTTTCTAGTACCATGAAATTAAAAAAAAAAAAATGCAAATGGTGTCACAGTGTTCATAGTGCCCTCATTGTTTTTTCACTCAGTGTTTTGTCTTCCAAATCTTCCCATGTTGAGATATGTTACGTGTTTGATTCTTTAAATTTCTGTATAGTATTTAATTGTATGAGTATTTAAAACTTTCCTCTTGATGTAATCAAATATATCAGGTATTCTGCCAAAGTCATCTTCTTGAAAAGGTGTCCCTGGGGGCCTCTAACCTCCTCCAGTTAGCACTAGTTACCTTTACACTGGCAGCATATCTTCTATCCTAAGAATCTTCCTGTTGGCTTTCCTGTACTGGATTTCCTCTTTCCTACGTCCTGTCTCTTCCACTTTCTTAGTTTACTCCTTTGTTTTGGCAAAGACCATATTATAGTAGCTTCCTGAAAAGAAATTCATGGGAGAGAAACTTTTTGAGAAATCGAATGTCTACAAATGCCCTATTTTGCCCTCACACTTGTTATAATCCTTTTATTGGATATATTCTTTTAGGTTGAAAGTTGTTTTCTTTCAGAAAAGTTTTAAAAGTCTGGCTCCACTGTCTTCTAGTCGTAAAGTGTTGTTACTCCTGCCTGTGGAGGTATTTGTTTGACACCTCTCGCTATTGTGTTTCCTTTTGGAAGCTTGAAGGATCTTCACGTGTTCTGATATTTCGTGAAGGTAGGTCCTGATGTGTGTTAGTTGTGATCCATTGTTCTGGGAAGTTACTGGGCCCATTTGGTCTGAAAATGCATGTTATTCAGTTGTGGGAGACTTTTTCAACTATTTCTGTAATAATTTCCTCTCAAGGTTTTATAGTTTCTCTTTGATCTTCTATATTTAGTTCTTTGTTCTACTTTAAGAGATAATCTTTCAACTTTATCTTTTAACCCTCAAAATGAGGTTTTTCCATTTTGTTATTGTCTTTTTAGTTTCTGAGGGTCTTTAAAAAAAGTCTTCCTTTTCTTTTGTTTTAAAAAAATGGTATCTTGTTTTTAGTTCATGCATATATAGTGTCTTCTCATGTCTGTAATGATACTAATAATAGTTTTAAAGCCTTTATTCTTCTCACATGGAGTCTTTTTCCTTCAAGTTGCCTCTTTAGCTTTCGTCTTTCAATTAGGACTTTTTCAAGTGGTGGGGGGACCTTGGGTGTCATCTAGTGTTTGAGTGGGACACTAAACCTGATTGGGACTTGCTAACTGTAGATGTCTCTGTAGGAAAATTGGAATGGAAAATTGTGTTTAGAAACTCCCAGTGTAATATTCTTTAGATCTTTTTTAAAAAAAATGTTTTATTTATTTTTGAGAGAAAGAGAGAGAGAGACAGCGGGAGCAGGGGAGAATCAGAGAGAGAGAGGGAAACACAGAATCCAAAGACAGGCTCCAGGCTCTGAGCTAGCTGTCAGCACAGAGCCTAATGAGGGGCTTGAACCCACAACCCGTGAGGTCATGACCTGAGCCAAAGGTGGATGCTTAGCCAACTGAGCCACCCAGGTACCCTGCTTTAGATCTTTTTGGTAAGAGTTTTCACTAGAAAAGCTTTTTATGTTATCAAGTGGAACTGGAACATAAATAAACCAGGCTATCAGAATTCTGGGAACTAAGTGGAGAAAATAAGACAAGAGTCTCAGCTTTCAGAATGAAAATGTTTACTTTAATCTTCCTATTTTCATAAGGTACCCTTCCCCTCAGCTAGGTTGATGGCTCCCAATCCATAGGCCTTCTATTTTGCCCTCTCCACGAATAAGCTACATGGTCAGGAATGGGCAATTTCCCTTGCTGGCAAAGTGAGGATGGGATTTGGGGGTCTACATTTTTTTTAAGTTTGTTTGTTTATTTATTTAGAGGCAGAGAGGAAAAGAGAGACTCTCAAGCAGGCTCTGTGCTGGTAGCACGGAGCCCAACCTGGGGCTTGAACCCACAAATGGTGAGATTGTGACCTGAGCCAAAACCAAGAGTTTAACCACTGAGCAACTCAGGTGGCCCTCTAAATGCTTCTTTAAAAGACTTTAACAATTTTCTTGTTTATAACTCAATGGTATTCTCACATCCTGGTAAAACCAATGATAAACTTTTTGACATTCTGTCTAGTAAATCAGGTTACTTCTTGATATCTTCACTGCCAGTTTAGAATTTGGCTTCTTGGGGTCAGTTAGGTAAATTACTGCTCACCCACCTGCTTTTTAGTTTGCAAATTATACTGTTGCTACTTATCTTTATATTCCTTTTGTTTTTGTGGTTTCATGTCTTGGAAATCCACTGATTGTTATTTTACTGGGATTTAAAGAGGAAGTGAATACTAACATATGCATTTGGCTTTCTATCTTTAATTGGAAACAAATTTTGCTTTATCGTTCTCTACAGTTTAAAGTTTTCATTTCACATTTATATTTTTAATTTATCTGGAATTTATTTTTATGTGCAGTTTAATGTTTTGTTGCTTGTTTTTGTTTTCCAGATAAAAATTCAAATATTTCAACATTCTTTTTAAAAAATGTTAATGTTTATTTTATTTTTGAGAGAGAGAGACAGAGACAGAGACAGAGACAGAGACAGAGTGTGAGCAGGGAAGGGCAGAGAGAGAGGGAGACACAGAATCTGAAGCAGGCTCCAGGCTTGAAGCTGTCAGCACAGAGCCTGATGCAGGGCTTGAACTTGTGAACTGTGAGATTATGACCTGAGACGGAGTTGGACGCTTAACTAACTGAGCCACCCAGGTGCCCCTAAATTTTTCAACATTCTTAACTGAATATTTTATGCTTTCCCTCCTATGGTAAGCCAGTGTCTGTCAGTGACTTCCTATTTTGTTTCACTAATCTCTTTATAGTACCATAAGGTTTTAATTTCTATAAAGTTTATGATATCTGGGTATTTGCCAGAGCCACTTTGTTCTCTTTCAGAATTGTGTTGACTCGTCTTAGAACTTTACCTTTCTATATGACCTTCAGAATCAACTTGCTAAGTTCCACTCTATCACTGGGATTAGAATCACATTGATCTTACTGGAAAACAAATTTTATCTTTTTTTTTAATGTTTCTTTATTTTTGAGAGGAAAACAGAGCATGAGTGGGGGAGAAGCAGAGAGAAAAGGACACACAAAATCTGAAACAGGCTCCAGACTCTGAGCTGTCAACACAGAGCCCAATGAGGGCTTGAACCCATGACCTGCAAGATTATGACCTGAGCCAAAGTCAGATGCTCAATTGACTGAGCCACCCAAGAGCCCCCCCCAAATTAACATCTTTATTCAGTTTCCCATTCATGAACAAGGTATATCTTTTTATCCAAGACTTTTTTTTAATCCTTTCCTGACATTTTATAATTCTTCCCTAAAATCTTTTGTTAGATTTATTCCTAGTGTCCTTAACATTTTTGCTGCTATTGTGAACTGCATGTGCATATACACCCTATTGTATTTAAATTTTGTTACTGATTGATGGTTATTGTTATTGCTAGGAATGTTACTGATTTTAGTGTATTGATTTTGTAGCCAGCAAAAACTCTCTTGTTACTTCTAATGTTTGGTCTGGAGTTTATCCTGCATTTATATGGAAAATAATAGTTGAAATAGCAGCAATTTAGTGTCTTTCTTTCCAGACTTCTTGTTTTTCTCCCCTGGGTCTTCCTGCATTGCCTGGTACGTCCACAACGGTGTTGACCAGTAGCAGGGAGAGCAGGGGTCTTTATTGTATTTCTGACTTGAGTGACAGTGTTTCTAAGTTTCTAACGTTATGTGTTATGTTTGCTCTAGGTTTTTGGCGGATACTTTTCTTTCTATTAAAAAATTCCTTCCTATTCATAGTTCATGCAGAGCACTTAAAACGTCATGAATGACTTTAATTTTGATAGATGACTTGTCAGCACCCACTGAGGTTCCCCCCTTCACTGCATTTATGGGGGTTACATCTTAATCGATTTTCTGATGTCGAACCTTCTTTGCATCTTGGGCTAAACCCCAAATGATTATGATGTAATTTTAAAAATATACTGTTGTGTTTAATTTACTAATATTTTAGGACTCTTTCATCTATGTGAATAATTATGTTAAGATTGGTCTGTAATTGTCTTTTATTGCATCATATTCTAGTGTTTTTTTTTTTTTTACACCAAATTTGTTATAAACTTGGTAAAGTCAGCTGGTGGTTTTCTTTTCTTCCCTCCTTGAAACATTTTATGTAAGAGGAGTATCCTTTCCTTGAAGTTTTGGTAAAAATAATTTATAAAACAAAATGGATGCTGGTGGCTTTTGTAGGCCAAAAATTTTGACAGCTGATTCCATTTCTCATTTCCAGTTTCTGGTGAGACTCTGAAAGGACTGCTTTGTGATGTACAGATTCACCATCTGAATTCACGGAACTAACTAGAATAGATCGTAGCCAGGCTCTCTCCCAGGCAGTCCTGGAGGCCGTCATGTACATCTTTTTCATGTATATGGGCTTCAGGGTACTAAGAACAAGTGTTACTGTAGAAAAGGGAAGGAGAGAGATACTAATAAATGCCAGTGACTTATAATGGACCCCAAATGATGCTGTTTGTTCTCTAATTTAAATGTGCGTTACTTAAAAAAAAATAGCACTGTGTATCATCTGGGCTTCTGTTGTCCCATAGCCTTTAAAGTTAAAAATGGAACACTCTTCAACATCCTTTGCAGCCTTGAGAGAAGATTGGTCGTTGGTTCCAGAGTTGTGACTATGCAAGGACATAGTCAGCATTGGATCAGAGGGGTGTTTTTGGAAGCAGTCTCAGGAGAAACTACATTTTTTCTGGGATCACTTTTTAAAAAAATTTGCAATGTAAAATTTAAAACATTTTAAAGAACCTTCATTTTTAATCATGTGGCTTCCTGTGTTTAAATAAAATTTCACTTGAAATGAATACAGGCCTATCTCAGTAATTACTTTCCAAATCTTAAAGAACTTAGATAAGCTTCCTTCTTAAATTCAATTCTCTTTTGAAAGGAAACAAGTAATGACTTTCAAAGTACTTAATGTATTATAAAGGAGTGGCGATGGGACATAAATTTCCTTTAATATAACCTCTTATTTTAGAAACATAGGTACAGATCTGATTGAAGGGAAGTCTTTTTAAGTATATCAATTGTCTTATCTAAAAACAAGGGTAATACACTGAAAATTGGGTCATAAAAACACAAACTTTATCTCCTGTTCTTAATTCAGTATGCCAAAAACACCTGCTGGAGGAAGGGCATCCTTTCAAGTCCCATTAGTTAATTGCCAGGGAAAGCTGGAATTTTGTCTTAGGTTGTCATTTTAACCCAGGGAGAACTAATTCTTATAAGCAAATACTTTAATTCTTAGTCTGTTTTTTTCCTTACTGCTTTCAATGTAAAGTGGCATGATTGCGTTTCTTGGATTTTGTTTTAGGAGAAAAGGAAGAATCTGACTTTCTGTGGGACAGACACCAGAGTAGCAAAGTGGGGACAATGACGCTTTGCTATTAGACAGGGTTTGTTCCCAAGACCCAATATGGATTCCCAGTTCCCATGGGGGGAGCTACACTACTGTATATGAGGCAGGCAAAAGTGACCTCAAATGGAAGCCCTCTTTTGGAACGATAATTACGTCTTTCTGTTCAGGTAAACAAATGTTTTCATCTTAATGGGCTCATTCCGAGGCAACCACAAATCTCATGTTGCGTGAAGGGAACAGGGAGTGTTCGCATGGGTGATGGCGAGACGTTCCAGTGTCCTCCCCTGGACCAGGTTAGCCTTTGCAGCTGACGTTAGTGTAACCTGTGTCCATTCTCTTTGTGTTCTACTCTGGGCACATAACCCTATATCCTTCCCATCAAGAATCACTTTAGGATTCAAATGTCTTATTGGTGTGCCAGGTATTAACTCTCTTTTCAATGTCTGGCATTTTTGGGGTACTTTTTTTTTTTTTTTTACCAAAAATGTGTATGTATGCGTGCCTATGTGTGTGCATGTGTATGTGTGTGCATATGCACATGCACCTGTGTGTGTGTGTGTGTGTGTGTGTGTGACAGAGAGAGACAGAGACAGAGACAGGGAGAGAGTGAAGGTCATAGCATCATTTTATAGTAGGGGTTAGAAATGTGACGTAAAGAAGGACCTCATGTTGGGAACTTTGGACTTAAGGCACTGATATAAGCAAGGCAGTAATTACCAGAGACTGTTCTATGGCTTGTCCAAAATGGGAGCAGAACATAAGAGCAGTTCTGCAAAATTCAGCTCAGTGTTGTGCTCTCAAAACGCAAGGTGTAATCTGCCTTTTTGCAATAATATAAGTATAGTGCTTGTACCTCGTAGGTGATCAGTACCTATTTGGTTATTACTTGATTGGCTCCACGTTAAAAATGCCCCAATATAAATGTAAACAACTTCAGCTTTCTGATCTTAGAGTCGGTCATGGGGAGATGTTCTGCCCATGTTTTTGTCTTGTGGAGTGGCTGGGCCATGCCACAGGGTGCTGTGTGAGAGTGAGGTGATATTTATTATTCTGATGATGTAAGATGTGTCTACCTGCTTAAAAGCTACCTTTGCCTCCTGTTACGATCTTTTGAGATGCTCCCAAGTAGGGAAAGGGAACAAAGTCTGTCAATGTGCACTTTTGGGGCTTACATTATTCTAACATTATTTCTGTGAGTATTCTGGCCCTCCCTTAGTGGATTGTACAATATTTAAAATATGAAATTAACAGAGACTATAGCTTTTTGAAGCCACATCTCTAGCAGCAGAGAAAGGAGAATGAGTCTACTTAGAATATAGGAGTTGTTTTAAATTTAATTTTCTAATGTCTAGTTGCTAAGGCTAGTCTGGGTAAATGGATGAACAGTGAATAAAGAGAATGAACAGATAAATCAATATTAATGTTTTTCTTTCTGGCCCTCAGAATCAATCATAAGACCATGGCTGAGTCCCAATTTTTGGCACCAATCAAAATGACAACCTTGGTTGCTGGGACCATTCCTTGATGCATTTGTTTTTGGTGGACAGAGATAAACCATGGAAAGATGGAATGCTGTATTTTTCCACCAGGGACATTGTGTTGTTCTTGTCGTTTTTTCTTTTAGTCCAACGAGGCCCTTTGGTCCAGGGCTGTGTGCTAATGTTCCTGGAGTCACCACTGTGCTGCTCAGAGCATGGAACAACGCAGCATTTCCACAGAACAACATGGATTCCAAGGGCTCTTCCAGCATTGTCATTCCAGCTTTTCCCACAAAAATCCCACCTGGAGACTTCGTGAATGCAGTAGGAAGTAAGTGGACCACACTGTTAGAAGAACTGGATGCATAGAATGCAAGGCTGAGTGCAAAATGGTTATGTGGGGCCCCTTGTTGAAATTATCAAGAATTTCAGGACAGTGACCACAGAGAGTTAAATCAAGCGCAGGTTCCCTTCTAAGTGGGGGTCTTTGTGGGGCTGCACAGATCACATGCCCATAGATGCAGCCTTGAATATCAGGGTGTTTGCCTTCTCAAAAGGATGCTTTAGAGACAGCGTCTCTGAGGCAGGAGCAGCCAGAAAGACTTTTTCCATGTCTCTATTTTTCCCCCTTATCTTGTCTGGTGGCATCATGACTCTGTGACTTGGAGCTGATGGCCCTGTTTGAGAGTGTCTCTGGCCTAGGGGTACATCCAAGGGGAGGCTGCTTCTTAGAACCTTTAAAGAAGTTCTATTCTTGATGGTTATCACCACCTGGAGAAGAGAGGATGGCCTGGGTCACTGGTGTAAGAGGGTGTGAGTGGTCAGAGTTTAGGGTCAGATCCCAGTCTAGAAGATTCTAAATGCCCATTGTCATGTTAAGAGCTCCAGGGTCTAGTGAGATGGCAGTCAAGACATGTGTGAACTGTTCCCAGACTTATTTCATAGTGGATTAAAAAAGTCTAATACCCAGAAACGCCGTAAGCATTTGGATTCTGCAGAACATACTTTGGGAAATGCTTCAATAGAGCAGTAAGAAGAAAATATGTTCTTTTGAGAAAATGTTAGGAGATAATGAGCCAGAGGCCTGGGTTGAAAAAAAAAGATGCTTTCTAAGATGCTGACTTAGGAACCTAGAATGGGACTAAAGAATTCAATGTGGGGTGCCTGGGTGGCTTGGTTGGTTAGGCAGCCAACTTCGGCTCAAGTCATGATCTCATGGATCGTGAGTTTGAGCCCTGTGTCAAGCTCTGAGGTGACGGCTCAGAGTCTGGAGCCTGCTTCAGATTCTGTCTCCCTCTCTCTCTGCTTCTCCCCTGCTCATACTCTGTCTCTCTCTTTCAAATATAAGTAAACATTAAAAAATAATAATTCACTTGAAAGCAAAAGACACGGTAATCAGACAAGGGCACACATGAAATGAATAGCTGCCTTCCCTAGGCCTGCGTGACATGCTGTGAATACTTTGGACCAATGCCCATGTTCTTCTGCTCCCTGAGGATGTCACTTTTATGAGGACTGGTCTGTAGCATGTGCGGTGGACTTTTCTTTTCTCCTCTTGGCATCCGTTACCTTTGTCTGTTTATTGTTGCCTCTTTTTCTTTTGGGGGGATCTCTCTTCCCATTCTCAGTACTTGTGGCTCAATTGGGGCTGACTCTTCTCTGGATCTAGAGGTGGTGCCATGACACACAAGCCATTAGATCCACAAACAGTGCAGGCAATAGCACTTGGTCCAGGAGAACCAGCAGGAAGCAATGATGCTCTTATTGGCAATGCAGGGGTAGAGCCTTCTCTACCCACACATACGCAGGGGCTGTTTCAGGGTTTTCTATGCTGTTCCATCAGTCACTGTTTTGATCCCAGTGCCAACTCTGTCCTATCTTCAGTACTGTAGTTTATGAGATGTCATTATATTTGATAGCACAATTTCTCCAAATTTATTCTTTAGGTATGTCTTTGGACACTGTGCTCTTTCATATAAATTTAAGCAACTCAAGTGACCTCTAACAGATGAGTGGATAAAGAAGATACACACACACACACACACACACACACACCCCAGAATATAATACAACCATAAAAAAGGATGAACTCTTGCCATGTGTGAAAAAATGGATGTATCTAGAGAGCATAATGCTAAGTGAAATAAGTCAGAGGAAGACAAATACTATCTAATTTCACTTTTCTGTGGAATCTAAGAAAAGCCAAATGGGTAAATAAGCAAAAAGCAGAAACAGACCCATAAATACAGAGAACAAACTGATTGTTGCCAGAGGGATGGGCAAAATGGGTAAAGTGTAGTGAGAGATACCTCCAGTTATGGAAGGAATAAGCCACAGAAATAACAGGCACGGCGTAGGGAATATGGTCACTGGTTCTGTAACACATTGTGTGGGGACAGACGGCAGTGGCACTTGTGAGGACCATAGCATAATATATGGAGTTGTTGAATCAACATGTTATACACCTGAAACTAATGTAACATTGTGTGTCAAATGAAAACTGAGATAAAAACTAGGTAACTAAAAAGAGTAGACAAAAATCCCCCTAAAACCTGATTCGAGTTTATAATAAATCCATAGATCTTTTTGGAGATAATTAGCTTTAGGATTTGGAATTTTCTTAAGTATAACATGGGGTACCTCTCCGTTTATTTTGGCTTGTTTTCATGACTTTCAGTAAGGTTTTGTTCACTCTCCATCCAGTTTTTACATATATTTTATTAGGCTTATTTTATATTATTTGTTGCTCTTAAAAATTATATTTGTTTCAGTTGCACTTTCTAATTTCTTGTGGTTGTATATTGAAATACAACTGATTTTTGTATATTGATCTTAAATCTAGCCACTGTAAGAAATTTTCTTATTCCAAAACTTTGAATTCTCAACTTTCTTTTCACTATTGCCTCCACTCTCTAGGAGCATTTTGAGGTTTTCTTTTTCTTATTGTTCCCTCCCCCACAATCAATTTCAATACCAAAGTTAGACTGTATATTTGTCTATTTTTTAGATACACCTATGCTTTATATAGAGAGTGAGATTGTTTTTATTTTTGATTTTTGCCTATCAAGGACACATTTTCTCTCCCAGGGGATAGTACAACCTCACTGAGAATGTATGTCCTGGATGAAAGACTGTCTGAGACCTTCAGTCCATGTTTTAGAAGCTCCTTACTGGAGTCCTCTTGGGGGTACACCCTCAGTGTTAGTTTTGCTGAGCAAAACTCCAGGCTAACCGTCATTTTCTCTCAGCACTTTGAAGACATTATTCCACTAACTTCAAGGTTTCATTGTTGTGATTCGGGAATCAGTTTTGTCCGTTTTCTATTTTTTCTTTTCTTCTTCTTCTTTTTTTTTTCTGTAGGGGATCTGTTGTTTTGCTCTTTGAATCCCTTTAAGATCTTCTTATTGTCTTTGGTGATCTGAGTTTCACCATTATGTTTCTGTGGATTTATTTTTTATAAGTTCTGAAGGGTAATGTTTTTCATCAGTTCTGGAAAATTCTTAGCCATTTTCTCTTCAATATTTCTTTTTCCCTATTCTTTCTGTTCCTTTATTCTGATATACTCTGAATGATGCCTATTACTGTCTTGCCCACATCTCTTAATCTTTTGTTTTCATATGAGGTTTTTTTTTTTATATCTTTTACTTTTTATTTTTGAGAGAAAGAGACTGAGGGTGAGCTGAGGAGGGGCAGAGAGAGAGGGAGACACAGAATCTGAAGCAAGCTCTAGGCTCTGAGCTGTCAGCACAGAGCCCGACACGGGGTTCAAACCCACGGACTGTGAGATCATGATCTGAGCCGAGTCGGATGCTTAACCCACTGACTCACCCAGGCACCCCTTTATATGGGTTTTTCTATACTATAATTGAGATTATTTTTTCAGCTCCATGTTTCAGGTCATTGTTGTTTCTTTCAGGTGTAACTAACCTGATGTTTAACCCATCCATTAAATTTTAACTTCAATGATTACATATTTATTTCTAAAAGATAAAATTGGCCTTTAGAAATCCATTAGGTCATTTTGATACTTTATAGTTACTTCTACCTTTTATTTCTTTAATCATTTCATAATATTTATTTTAAGGTCTGCTTTTGAGAATATTTAAAGTACTTGGGTATCAACTATGTTTTTGGTTTTCTGCTGATTCTTACTTATATATGCTTGTTTCTTTGTATGAATTTTGTAATTTTTAATGGTGAGCTTATGTTTTGTTGTCTCTAATCTGTAAGACTTCTGAGAGCCCAATATACAGGAAGTGCTTTTACATAAAGGATTTTTTTTTCTTTGTATCTGCTGGGTGGCAGGGAGAATTACTGAATCGAAATAATAATAATTGTCCTAGAATAATGCTGGAATACAGGTTCAGCACTTCAGTGAGGCCTAAGGCTCAGTCTCCCAGTAGCAGATCTGATGTTAGTAATGTGAACATTTTTGATTAGAAAATACTGCCCAAGTTCCCCACACTAGTTTCAAGTGGTTGTCTTTTCCTCTTCTCTTCGAGATTTCCCATGTTTCTACAGAGTCTAGTAATTAACTAAAAAATGTACTTGCTATAGTTTTTCCAGGATCTAGTTGTATTTTGGAACGAGGAAAGTTCAAGTAACTACTGTGCCATGTTCCTAGAAATTGAAGTCTGAAACGCCATATATGTCTCTCATGTATTTCGAGCTGTCTGGATGAATCAAAAGGAGGTGAAACAGTCAAATGAGTTAAAGGAGGTAGCAGTGTACAACTACAATTGTCAAGTGTTACCTTTTTCCTGACTGAAAGACAGACAAACATGGATTTTAAGAAGTCAGAGAGAATGGCAGAGATTATCTTTCTACCTACTTTCATCTTCTAATATCCAGTCAAAGGAAGGAGAAAATGGTTGCTCTTAGTCAAAAGGGTCTTGAGAGAGACTGAAAGATACAGGGCTTGGGTTTATGATTTACAGATGGAGTTAGACTGGAGGGTTTGGGGTGTGAGAGTGAAAATTGAAATTTACTGAGAAAAAGTATCTGTAGGAAAAAACAGCGTGGTTTTGAAGTTTTAAAAATCACCTATCCTTTTTGATTTTCTTAGTAGTGTCTTTGATGAGTGAATTAACAAATTTTGATTAGGAACAATTTATCAATTTGTATCAAGATACAAAAAAATGCTTTTTGTATCCTGTCAAGGTTATGGAGATTTTTTTCCTTTTTTTTTTAACTTTTGTACTTTAAATTTACTTTTAGAGCTGTTATCCATCTCTAATATTTATGTATGGTGTGAGGTAGGAATTGGGTTCATTCCCACCCCCTCCCCCCATATATTTCAATTGTCTCAGTATCATTTGTTGAAAAGATTTTCATTTCTTGCTGAAGATATTTGGCATCCTTGTCAAAATTAATTGCCCATGTATATGGGCATATATCTGGAAATTTTATCCTATTTTTAAAAAAATTTATTTTTGAGAGACGGAGAGAGATAGCACGAGCAGGGGAGGGTCAGAGAGAGAGGGAGATACAGACTCTGAAGCAGGCTCCAGGCTCTGAGCTGTCAGCACAGAGCCCGACACGGGGCTTGAACCCATGAACCATGAGATCATCACCTGAGCTGAAGCTGGATGCTTAACCAACTGAGCCACCCAGGCGCCCCTATCCTATTTTTTTGATCTAGTTTTCAATATTCAGTGAACTGTAAACTTAAAACCTGTGCATTTTTGGTATGTTAATTATACCTCCATAACAAATGATGTAATAATAAAAAATCATATTCTATATCTGGATCATGTTTGCCAAACAAAGATGGTAATTAGTTAATTAGAAATAAATACAATGGAATACTACAAGGCAATGAGAAAGAATGAAATCGTGCCATTTGCAGCAGCATGGATGGAATTGGAAGGTATTATATTGAGTGAAATAAGTCAGTCAGACAAAGACAGAATTATATATTTTTCACTCAAACGTGGATCTTGAGAAACTTAACAGAAGTCTATGGAGGAAGGGAAGGGGAAAAAATAGTTACAAACAGAAGGCAGGGGAGGAAAACCACAAGAGACTTTTAAATACAGAGAACAAACAGGGTGGATGGAGGAGTGAGGGAGAGGGGAAAATGGGTGATGGGCATTGAGGTGGGCACTTGGGCTGAGCACTGGCTGTTGAATGTAAACCAATTTGACAATAAATTATCTTAAAAAATATATATACTTTCACTCCAACTATTTCATTTTTATATGTAAGTCCATCTACCTATCCATTCATTTAATTATTAGGAGCTCTTACCTGCTAGACACTGTGGTGGTCTCTGGACAGACAGAATAATACCCCATGGTCCCTGTTCTTGAGGAGCTCATAGTAGAGTGAGAGGAGTTAGACATGAGAATGAAAATATACAGCCTGTTGTCATGAGGATTGTGCAGTAGGCAAACGAGGGGCACTGTGGGAACTGGAGAGGGCCGTCCAACCCAGTTTAGAATAGTTAGCTCAGGAAAGGATTTATCAAAAAGCCTGTGAACTGGTTTGGTGTTCAAAGTAAGTGGGAGCTGGTCTGACATAGAGGATGTGCATGCCTGTGGTCATAATGATGGTGGGGAGGGGTGCAGGAGAGGGAGCTGGGAAATGAAAGCCTCTATGAACAGTGACTTTCAAATGTTTAAAATGAAAGGGTATACCTGGTGACTTAACTAGTTGAAAGAATTGCATCTGAGTAAAAATAAAAAAATTCATTTTCTTTTTTAAAAAGTTTTTAATGTTTTTTAATTTATTTTTGAGAGACAGAGAGAGACAGCGTGAGCAGGGGAGGGTCAGAGAGAGAGGGAGACCAGAATCCGAAGCAGGCTCCAGGCTCTGAGCTAGCTGTCAGCACAGAGCCCAGCGCGGGGCTCAAACCCATGAACTGTGAGATCATGACCTGAGCCGAAGCTGGGTGCTCAACTGACTAGCCACCTAGGCGCCCCCAAAATTCTTTATGAGAGAAATGAACAGGCTTGATGGGAAGAATGGCATGCAGACACACAGTGCCACAGAGAACAGGGTCAGGGACAGTCTCTGGCACTGGGAGTGGCATAAAATTAGCCGAGGTCTAGGAAATGAGCAGAGGAGTGAGAGAGTGGGCACTGAAAAATAGGGTAACAGCACAGTTGGGGATACTGTGACAACTAAAACACGTGGTTTGTTTCATAACTAAATTTAGCCCATTAATGACACCAATTCCTATTATGGATAGAAAATTATAGTGAAATAAAGAAAAGCAAATAATAGCTATGGTAGTCCCCCTTATCTGTGTTTTCACTTTCTGTGGGCTCAGTATCCCATGGCTAACTGCAGTCCGGAAGCAGATGGCCCTCTTGACATCACCATGCCAATTCTTCCCCTCACTTCCTCTCATCACACAGGTATTTTGCCATCTCACATCATTACAAGAAAAAGGGTGAATACAGTAGAATAAGATATTTTGAGAGAGAGAGAGAGGGAGAGAGAGACTACATTCACATGGCTTTTATTAAAGTGCAGGCATCTCAGAGATGTTGTGCATTGATTCTAGACCACTGCAATAAAATGAATATCCTCATGAAGTAAGTCAAATGAATTTTTGGTTTCCCAGCACATATGAACATTATATCTACACTATACTATAGCCTATAAAGTGTGCAATAGCATTATGTCAAAAAAAATAATGTACATACCTTGGGGTGCCTGGGTGGCTCAGTCGGTTAGGCGTCTGACTTGATTTCAGCTCAGGTCATGATCTCATGGTCATGGGATTGAGCCCCTTGTGGGCTCCATGCTGGGCCACTGGACATGGAGGCTGCTTAAGAGGGTCTCTCCCTCATTCTCTGCCCCTCCCCCACCCATGTGCACTCTTGCTCTCAAAAATAAATAAAATAATGTAGATACCTTAATTAAAAGAGATTTTATTTATGGCTAAAAAACGTGAATCCTCATCTGATCTTTCAGTGAGTAAAATAATCACTGATCATAGATCATCATAACAAATATAATAATAATGAAAAAGTTTGAAATATTGCAGGAATCACCAAAATGTGACACAGAGACATTAAGTGAGCAAAAGCTGTTAGAACAATGGTGCTGAAAGACTTGCCTGGTGAAGGGTTGCCATAAACCTTCAATTTGTAAAAAAACTCTGTGTCTGTGGAGTATAATAAAGCAAAGCACAATAAAATGAGGTATGCCTGTTTATGGTTATAATTGTCTATTTTATTATTAATTATTGTTAACCTCTAACTATCCTCATTTATAAATTACACTTTATCACAGATATGTATGTGCAGGAAAAATCATAGTATGTGTAGGGTATAGTATTATTGGAGGTTTCAGGAATCCACTGGGGGTCTTGGAACACATCTCCTATGGATAAGGGGGACAATGTTCTATTAATTGAATGCCACCATGTGTGGGTGCTGTGCCCTGTTTTTCACATATATTAAATGTAGTCCTCTTCATTTACAACTCCCTTTTACAAGTGAGGGCACTGTGGTCAGGAGCTTACATCATTAGCTTGACAAGTTCACTCAGCTGGTAAGTTCAGGGAAGTTAAGATTTGAATTCAAGGCATTTCAAAGCCTGGGTTCCTATCACTATTTAATATAGCTTATCTCTATAATTATTTATTTGAATTTTGCAGTTAATTTTTTCCACCCAAAATTGTGCTATTTATCTCTTTTTAATGGTTTCAATATTTTATTAAATAAAGTTTCTGTGTTTAAAATAGTGTAGAAATGCAGATTTAGAAAATCAAAGTCTCTGTTCTGTCTCACCAGTGGGTACCAGGCTGTTTGTTTTTAATCTGCAAAACAGACTTCATGAATGAACAGTCATTTTACTTCTGGAAGTAGTTGATGGCTGGACTAGGGCAATGGTAATCTGAGCAGACGCTGCTTCATGAGCATTGTCATAGCGGGATGGCTATGGGGACAGAAAGGCGAGGTGGTGGTGGTGGTGATGACGCAGTGAGGACCGGGAATGACTCCTGCTGGAGGCTCAGCCAGTGAGTCACAAACCTTCTCAGTGGCTTTCTTTGAGATCCTTAACCCTGTTTATGAAAACTGGGAAATGTCAGTAAAAGTATTTTCAACATAATGTTTCAAAGCAGGAGGCACTTTTTGATCATTCTGAGCAAAATGGTCAATGAACATTATTGAATAAAATATTTATAAAAGGACCAATCAAATATATGTAATGTTAGTGATGTTACAGTCTGACAACTGCTCTCGAGGAAGACTTTTTCTTTTGTAGCCCTTGTTGCCAAATATATATTTAATAGCATTATTTGTTAGACAGATTTTCTCATTTGTCTTTTGACTTTATGCTTAGTATTTTGATTCTAAGTATTACATTTTTAAGGCTTTTTATTTTTTTAATTTTTTAAATTTACATCCAAGTGAGTTAGCATATAGTGCAACAGTGATTTCAGGAGTAGAGTCCTTAATGCCCTTTACCCATTTAGCCCATCCCCCCTCCCACAACCCCTCCAGTAACCCTCTGTTTGTTCTTCATATTTAAGAGTCTCTTATGTTTTGTCCCCCTCCCTGTTTTTATATTTTTTGCCTCCCTTCTCTTATGTTCATATGTTCTGTGTCTTAAAGTCCTCATATGAGTGAAGTCATATGATCTTTGTCTTTCTCTGACTGACTAATTTTGCTGAGCATAATACCCTCTAGTTCCATCCACATAGTTGCAAATGGCAAAATTTCATTCTTTTTGATCGCCGAGTAATACTCATGTGTGTGTGTGTGTGTGTGTGTGTGTGTGTGTGTGTGTGTGTATCTGTATCCTTTGGATAAATATCTAGTAGTGCAATTGGTGGGTCATAGGGTAGTTCTATTTTTAATTTTTTGAGGAACCTCCATACTGTTTTCTAGAGTGGCTGCACCAGTTTGCATTCCCACTAGTAGTGCAACTTCCACATCCTTGCCAACATCTGTTGTTGCCTGAGTGGTTAATGTTAGCTATTCTGACAGGTGTGAGGTGGTATCTCATTGTGGTTTTGATTTTTGTTTCATTGATGATGAATGATATTGAGCATTTTTTCATGTATCAGTTGGCCGAATGGACGTCTTCTTTGGAGAAGTGTCTCTTCATGTGTTTTTCCCATTTCTTCACTGGATTATTTGTTTTTTGAGTGTTGAGTTTGACAAGGTTTTTTTTATAGATTTTGGATATTAACCCTTTATCTGATTATGTCATTTGCAAATACCTTCTCCCATTCCATCAGTTGCCTTTTAGTTTTGCTGATTGTTTCCTTCGCTGTGCAGAAGCTTTTTATTTTGATGAGGTGTAAGGCTTTGATTTTTAAGAAATTACCAGCTTTTGTAATGCTGTATGTTCTAAAGTATCTGCCTGGGTCTCATCCTAATTTGGAATTCCCAGTAGTTGGAAAATATACTTTTACATGGGTTCTCTTCATTTTCTTCTATTATGAAATGTGAATGTCCTATTAGTAGAGCTCTGACAATAAAAGGCTGAAACTTAGAGTGAGATCTGCCTACTGAGTGAAAGCAGGTACTAAGTATGGCTCCACCTACATTGACTAAGAAAGGTCAGTCCTGGGGCACCAGGCTGGCTCAGTCGGTTAAGCATCCAACTTTGGCTCAGGTCATGATCTCACAGTTCGTGGGTTTGAGCCCCGCATCAGGCTCTGTGCTGACAGCTCAGAGCCTGCGGCCTGCTTCGGATTCTGTGTCTCCACCTCTCTCTTCTCCCCTCCCCTGCTCACGCTCTGTCTTTCTGTCTCTCAAAAATAAAAACAAACATTAAACATTTTTTTTTAAAAGGTCAGTTCTTCAGAGAATATTGGGTGCAGTGGGATATTGGCCTGATTGGAAGACCACCCCAGTATCAGGCACTGGAGAGGTAAGACATGTGTCCACCTAAGGAATCAGAGTTATGAGAGGCATGTGGCAAATGGTGCATCAGCCAAGATGCTTTCAGCTGTGATGGAAAACCCCAATGCAATGAACGTAAACAGGAAGGAAATTCAGTCAGTTATATAACTGGAATTCCAGAGGCAGGGATGGTTTCAGGTTTGATTTATCCAGTGGTTTAGGCTGCATTTCTGTGTGTGTGTTTTTTCCATTCTATTTCTCCTCCATGCCAGCATTATCCTTAGATAGATGATGAGGTGACTAACCACTCCCAGGCATTGAATATGGATATAGTAATATCCAGAGGAAGGGTGAGAATGTCCCTTTGGGATGGTTTCCCAGAAAAGCAAGGAAGCACTTTCCCAGAAGCCTCTAGAAAGTTGACCCTCATTGGCTCATTTTCAAACCAATCACTAGCAAGGAGGATGAGATTCCTTTGGATTCACAGGCTTACTACTGAAGTTGGGGGAGCTATTTGCTTCCCTGAGCATTGTAGCTATGTGGGAGAGGGGCTTTTGTCGGGGATGGTGTGGGGAATAGGTGCTGTGTAGGCTACTTGGTATCCACGAGAGTAGGGAATCCAGAAACAAGTGGCCCTTAAAAATTTAGATATGTTTTGAGCACCAATGAAGTGTGAGAACAGTAAGTACAGTCCTAGGCACCAGAAGAGGGCTGGTATTATTTGGGGAATGGGAAATAGATAAGATACTAAAACCGTGATCCATGGGCAGGGTGATCAGCCAGAAACTTAGATGACAGAACCAGGACTCAAGGTTGAATCCAGATCAGCAAAAGTGTGAACTGATAACTGAGATCACAATTGGCCACAGATATATACCTCTAAGGGCTGGCTGCCTGGGCCCTGGCAGGGCAGTGGAGCTTAGGACCATCACTGCACGGATTAGACAAGAGTGAATAAGAGAGGGAAGTTGGGCTGACTCAGCAAGGGTAGCTGCTGCCCAAGTGGCAGACCAACGGGTAGACTATCCCCTGGACTGGGCAGAGTCACACAGTAAAAAGAACAGGCAGGGTTGGGGTGGGGTTGGGAAGGAGAAGGGGGAGTTTGGGAGCAGGGGAGGGTGTCATTGCCATTTAGTGCAGCCTCTTTGGTTGTGTACTGGCCATATTTGTGTTTAAAGGAATAGTGCTCATTGATTGCTATTGGTGGCAAAGTGGCCTTATTTGAGGGGCAAGGAGGAAAGCAGAGGCTGTGGGACTAGTTCTGTGTGAAAACTGAGAAGTATGATGTTGTTGATGCATTCCTGGGTGTAGTTGCCACTCACTGTTCTTAATGAAGTGAAAAAAAATCTCCAAGCTGAAAATCTGTTCTGAGGTCAATGAGAAAGGTGACAGATAATATGTTACGAGCTTTTCTGTCGATTATCCATTATGTTACGAGGATTGTGTGTTGAAACACTGCAGATAAAGTGTCTCAATTAAGACTTTAATTTAGATTTAATAAGAGTTATTATATGTTAATAAAAGATCAATTAGCAGTTAAATAGCCATTGATCCAGGTACAATAAGTATGTCAGAAAGACATCAAATTGTCATTGAAATAACTAGAGATTGCATGGGCAACATGTGAGCAATTAGATTCTCAATATATTCAGGCTATAATGAATGTCAATGCATTTAATTGCCATTTAACAAGAAAGCTTAATGTAAAGTCTCATGCCTATTAATTCACATACCTGTTCACAGTTCTCCAACAGATTCACTTATTCATTGGTTCATTCAACAGATATTTAATTAAGCACACTCCAGGTAAGGAGGGAAACAGGAAGAGGCACATTTGAATCCTTGCCTTCAAACCTCTTAAAATCTAGTATTAAAATAAACTTACCTACAGGAAAGAATAAAGGGACATGGTAGATAATACTATGCTTTTCACGTATATTCTGATTAAGTTCCAACTATCACCATCATCAACTGAAATTTCTCAAATATTGAAAGAAACTTTCTTGAGGAGCTGAGTTTTTGTCTTGTTACTGAGACATGATATAGCAGAGCTGATTAATACAGTGATTAGAAGAGACGTTGACTGAGTCAGGCCAGAGGTGTGTGTTCTGGTGTGTTGTCCCAGGAGAAGCTATAGCTTTATCATGCTGGATTTTTGGAGAGGGGTACTTGAGAAATACATTAGCTCTCACTAGGGCAAGTGGGCATTGATATGTAAAAATTACTCTCAGTGATTGCATCCTCAGTGTCCAAGAATCTCAATTTCTCTGGGAGCATATACGGACCTGGGAGGGAGGTAGTCACCGATACAAATGGTTAAAGTGGTGAATTTATGCTATATGAATTTTATCTCAATGGAAAGGGTGATTGATTAATTGTAATTAGAGTGGGCACATTTTTGATCATCAGTAAACTCAAGCTCTTGCTTCACTCAGAATTGTACACCTCCTTGTAGGGAGGTCCCTGTGGCCATGGTCCTGCCTTGTAATGTGGCTCCCTGGTCATGCTAAGGCTTTTCCAAAGTAGGACCTCTCTTTGAGGCTGGCACTCTCTCCCAGGCATTGCTCTGAAAAGTGTAGCACTGGTCCCTTTTTCTTTTGGGGTTCCTTCTTTCTTCAGGCTCTTTTCCCCAAGACCAGATAGGTATTTTATTTTTATTTAAAAAATGTTTTTTTTGGTCAACCTGGAAAAAGACTCTTCTGTCATTACTGCATTCTAATCCATTCTTGAATTTACTTCACAATTAGTGTTGAAATGCTCCAGGATCTAGATCTTGGAAATCACAATTCCTTCTCCTTCCCAGAAAGCTCAGCTCTTTCTAGGAACTTCTTCACTCGCTCAAAAGACAGTGCTTCCCTGAGTGCATATGGAGGGCTGGAACTGCCCAACTGCTCCACGTTGGGTCAGGTATTTAGTCCTGGGAAGAAGCAAAGCAGTGAAAAGTATGTGTTGTATATGCTATGGTCTAGTTGACCCCAAGCCCAAACCTCTGTGAATTTCTTGTATACACCAATCTTGGTTGGTGCTTGACTTGGGGAAGTAAATTTAAAGGGCCTATGGTCCACCTTTAAATTAACTGGAAGCTTGGATAAGAGACCTACCACAGGACCTACCATTACAGAGAGAGAGAGAGAGAGAGAGAGAGAGAGAGCGAGCGAGCGAGCGAGTGCGAGAGAGAGATTGAGAGTTCAGCAGAGAGAGGGAACTGGAGCCAAGAATGGCTGTGAGCATCGTCCTAGAAGACATGGCTGTGCATCTTCTGGATGTGGGAAAGAAAACTCCAGTGGCTGAAAATCTGGGGACAGCTAGGCAGGTGACACCTGAAATTACAACTGTAAAATAAACAAATAAATAAAAAGTACCATCCTGCTTGAAAGATGAAGTTTAGACAAGTAAGACATTTTAAAGATGGATTAAAAATTGTTTCTAAATTCCATATTCTTTTTCCATCTCAATTTAAATTAGTTAGGTGAGTTTGTATTCACTGAGTTAAACTTCAGCTTTGAAAATGACCTTTAAGTAATTGTGTCTTAAGAAATGACTTTCTAGGATCTGCTGTTCGTATCCATTTACTTGTGCAGCAGGATGAGCTCCCTGTTGTACAATCACTATGTGAGGGGGAAGATTAACTTGAAGGAGGCAAAGGTAGAAAAGACAGAGGTTAGACCTCAAGGGGAGCAGCAAGGGTGGTGTGGGGGAGGGAGGAAGCCCAGGCAAATAAGTGGGTTATTTTAATATTATAGGCAGCTCAGTGTGGAGGGAGGGCAATGAGGGTTTTGCTTATGTCCAAATCTTATTTTATCTGATAACCGAATAGATGAAGGCACAGCAGAGTGGTTATTTTAGTTATTTAACAGGAGTTAAGCTGCCTCGCACTTTTGGAAAGGGGATGAAAGACCAAATAAAGGAAGTGATGTGATGGACACTTTGTGTGCTGCTTGTCCTCGGACCTTTTCCTCCCCTAAAGGAGTCTGGGCTGGAACAGACAGGACATCACTGAGTAAATTAATCCTGACTGTAGGCAGCAAGGGAAGCTTCCACCAATGCCCTACCCTGTATAAATGATGGGCTTAAAGGAAGTAAAAAGGCGATTTGAATAGCAAGCACTTAAAAAGACTCCCTTATTCTCCGCCTTCAAGTCTAATAGCCCTCCTCAGAGCAGACACAGAGTGTTCTAAGAGAAATGAAAATATCCCTCCTAAACACACGCAAGCACATAACAAAAGCCAAGTTAAGAAGGTTAGCGACTTAGTTGTCTCAGCAACATGTCATCAAGTTGAGATGAGCAGGAAACACAGATAACACGAGGAAGAAGGAAAACATCATAAGCCCACAAAGAGAGGAAAGCCTGGATGCTGAGAGAAGAAAAGCAAAGCCCCTTTTCTTGCTGTTTCATTAAGGGGAACTTAAATTTTAAGCAGCCTCTCAAGAAAGCTAAAATAGAATCTGCTTTTGTGTAACCTGTGTACTTGGTGTGTGTTAAGAAAATGTGTTATCAGCATTTCCTGTGTGGCACACTGTTCAAAAGCAAAATTGTTACGAATGTCCGTATAATTCCACAGGGAAACAAAATAGTGTCATGTGAAAATGGGATTTGATTTTTTACTAGAAATTAGCAGTATGGGATAAACATAGAGAAATGGACAAATGGAGCCCAAATTCATCATAATATTACAGCACAAAATGAGACAAATGGACATTTTAGAGCCTTATTCTTTCTCTCCTCTCATAAGATTATATTCAGAAAATTGCTGACATTTGGTTCCTGGGAGAGGGACATTTCTGATTGTGGAAATGCGAGATCTACACTCCCAGCCAGGGCTGTGAACTTGTTATTGAAACGGGGGAGCATGGCAGTGGGACGGAAGGCAAGGGAAGACAGGAAAAGAGGTGGGGGTGGGGTGGGGAACATTCCATTGTTACACAACTCTAGTTATTAGAAACTGTGTTTTAAAGTTAAATCAGAATCTATCCCCAGGTAACTCTCTGAAACCTGTGCTCTGAAACGACGCAGAACAAATCAGCTTTCTCTGGGCCACAGCAGTTCTTCAGATATTTGAATGATAGCATGTCTTCCCTTGATCTTCTCTTCCCTCTTCTCTGGGTCAGGGGTTCTGAAAGTGTGGTCCCCGATTTGCAATGTTAGCATCACCTGAAAACTTGCTAGAAATACAAATTCTCAGCTTTCCTCCTTGCACTTAGGGTGTGGGTCCCTGAAACCTGGTCCTCCAGGTACTTCTGATTAATACTTAAATTTGAGAACCACTGCTCTGGCTAAGAATCCTTCACTCAGTGCTCCTGCTTTAACTCATCCGTACATCATCCATCCATCCATCCATCCATCCACGAAGTATTCATAGACCTAACACACTGTAGACAGGTACTGGGGATAATGATAAGAAAGGTAGTTTGCACACTCAGACAAGAGTTGGTTTTGAGGGCCCTCCCTGTCCTGGCTGTCCTCTGGTTGCCTGGTTGGTTGTAACTCTCAGATGTGACCAATGAGTAGCATGTAACACAGCAGGACTGCTTCCTCCCTAAAGGTAACATTGTTCCACATTTTACCCACAGGATGGGTATGAGAAAAATTGTTCAATGCCTCATTGAATCCAAGAAAGGATGGAGCGAGGGTTTGGGATAATGGAACAGGTGTTTGGGGAAGATTAATCCAGGAATGGGGGTTAGGACTGAGTTACGAGGTGTAGTAATTTCCCCCTCCTAATTCACCTCCAATGAGTAATTTTAATCCCTGTGCCGCCAGCACCACCCATGCTCCTGTTGTTCCCTCCCACATTTATGCTGGGCTTGGTCATGTGACATGCTTTGGCAAATGGGACATCAGCATCCATAAAGCGAGAAGCTTGACACATGCTTATGTATCAGGGCTTACCGTCTCAGAATGCTGCCTCCACTCGCGTGTAAGCCCAGCTCGGTGTGGTCTCTTTGAGGCTAAAAAATAGATGAAGAGAGAAGCACAGAAATCCCAGCTGTCCTTGCTGCCCTAGCTGATTTGGATGTCAAACAGACCCTCCAGCTGTGTGAGTTAGAATGAGACCAAGTGCCCAGTAACTCACAATTGTGAAAAATAATGGTGTTTTAAGTCATTAAGTTTGTTACACAACAATAGATAACTGACTCTGGCGAATTCTAAAGACATGATGGTGTTGATTTGTATTTCCCTGATGCTGAGTGACGCTGAGCATTGTTTCATGTGCCTGTTGGCCATCTGGATGTCCTCTTTGGAGAAGTGTCCATTCAGGTCTTCTGCCCATTTCTTCACTGGATTATTCATTTTTTGTGTATGGAGTTTAGTGAGCTCCTTGTATATTTTGGATACTAGCCCTTTATCTGATATGCCATTTGCCACTATCTTTTCCCATTCTGTCGGTTGCCTATTTGTTTTCTTGATTGTTTCCTTTGCCTTGCAGAAGCTTTTTATCTTGATGATGTCCCAGTAGTTCATTTTTGTTCTTGATTCCCTTGCCTCTGGGGATGTGTTGAGGAAGAAATTCTAACAGAGGACCATGGGAGAGGAAGGGGGAAAGGGAGCTGGGGAGAGTGAGGGACACAAATCATGAAAGACTACTGAATACTGAAAACGAACCATGGACTGAAGGGGGAGGGGGAGGGAGGGATGGGGGTGATGGTCATAGTGGGGGGCACTTGTGGGGAGAAGCACTGGGTGTTACATGGAAGCCAATTTGAAAATAAACTATTAAAAAAAAAAAGAAATGATGGGCTTTGGAGGCTAAGATGATCAGAATTCCAGTGGGGCAGGAGCATGGAAATGGCAAAAAGTGGAAACCTCATATGAGAGGCGGTTTACCTTTGGAAGGAGCTAGTGTTTGGATAAGTAAAATGGTTCTGAGAATTTATAAACATGGGAAAGACAGAGTTTAAACAAAGTATATTTCTACTCTTGGAAAATATCTCTATTATATATTCTTGAGAGGGAACAAAGAGTATTTTGGAGATTATCTGTAATACTAGGGGCTATCATCAGGGGTCCAGTGAAACCCTTTGTTGAGTTGCTTTGTTAGATCCTGTTTGAACTGTGATACCAGGTATAATTGTTATCTATGGTTATGCTACAAATTGCCCCAAATTTAGTAACTTCAGACCCACTGTCTCACAGTTTATGTGGGTCATCCAGATGTGATTTTCCAGGGTTCAAGATCGCTTACCAGGTTCCAGTTAATGTGTTGATTAGGACTGCAGTAATCTCAAGGTCATACTGCAGAAAGATTCACTTCTAAACTTTCTCACCAGGCTTTTGGCAGGATTAAGTTCCTCATGGGTTGTTGGGCTGATGGACTTCAATTCCTCACTCACTGTTGGCTGGAACCTTCCCTTAGTCTCTTGCCATGTGGTCCTCCCCTTAGGGCAGATAAGAACATGGTATCTGTTTTCTTCGGAGTAAATAAGAGGACATGTTTAACAGGAAGCCAAAGTCTTTTTAATGTAAACGTGGAAGTGATATCTCATCATTTTCATCATATTTTGTCCATATGGAGTGTGTCAATAGGTTAGCCCGCACACAAGGGGAGGGCACTGAACAAGGGCATGCCCACCGGGAAGTAAAGATCAGAACCATTTTAGATGTTTCCTGCTCCGGGATCGGGCTAGGTGGTTCCTCTGCACGACTCTAGGTGACCACAACCTGTTAGCCTGGACCAGATTTTCTATCTACTTAGATGAGGAAGGTGGAAAACATCCTAGAGCCACCCTCTAGGCTTTAGATTCTCTGAATTGATCACACAGATGGCTTTATCTTCTGAATACATCATTCCTCTTTTGCTGAGAGATCTGGACTATTCTCCTGGGATGGTCCTGCTTTTTCTCCATTTCATCCCAGGACATCTAAGTCTGTATATGCATTTACTTGTCTTCCCCTCTATTTAAACTCAAGTTCTCTCTCTTCAGCAAATCTGCTACCTTAATAAATTCTTTACTTGATTGACTTGTTTCCTGTGATTGCTATCCTATTCCTTACCTTTATACCAGCCCCAAAGTCTACAATAAGTAGTCTTATAACCCCTGTATTCACTTTCCCCCCCATAACTTTCACTATCTACCTCCACCTCCAGGTCCCTATAAAATTGCACTCTTCAGAGTAATCAAGGGCTCCTGTCCTTCACTGCAGCTGCTGGCTCTTTGTCAGACCTCAGTCTCTTTGACTTCTTTACAGCATTTGACAACCTTAGCACCTGCTCTTTCTTGCAAATGTTTTCCTTTGGTTTCTGTGTATGTATAGTGTCTAGCACATTGTAGACACTCAATAAATACTTGTGGTTGAATGAATACACTGCTAGTATTTTCTGTTTTTATATTTATTCTGTATATGTTTCTTTTCTTGGCTCCTTTGTCACTTCTTTCTCCTATAAATATGGATTTGATACTTGATTCTACATGAAGTATATATCTCACATCTCAGGGTTCAGCTATTGGTTAGAAAAAAAAGTTCGGTGGAATATGTTTTTCATAATATTGGCCAGTAGACGTGAGTCTCCCTCATATTTCCTTTCTAAAAGACTTCTACTATTTTGGATATTTAGCATCTTCCAAGCCCTATGCTGATCCCCCTTCCAGACCTAGGGGGTGAATCATGGCACAAGCCAATCACTGTGGTCTCATTTTCTTTGCCACGGACTGGTTTATTCCTGAGCTGGTTGAAATTTGTTCTTATGACTTTATTCCTTTTGTATTATTGTAATGTTGACTCAGTGGACTTGGGGAGATACATATATGTGCCTAGTCTTCTATTTAAATAAAAAGCCTGACCATGTTTAAACACACTGAGCCTATGTTGCCATGTATCAGTTATCTATTGATGCATAACAAACACCTCAAAATTAGCAGCTTAAAACAATAGCTATTTTATTTGCTCATAATTTGGTGGGGTAGCAATTAGTGTTGGGCTCAGCTGGGCAGCTTTTCTGCTAGCCTCATCTGGGATCACTCAGTGGCCTTAGTCACCTGCTAGCTCTACTAGGGCTGGATGGTCAATGATGTCCTCATTCACACAAGTAGTGGTTAATGCTGATTGTGAGCTGGCTAGTCTAGGGGGCTTTGACTGCTCAACTCTGTTGCATGGCCTGTCCTCCTTCAGTAAGTTAGCCTAGGCTTCTCCACATAGCAGTTTCAGGGAAGTATTCTCATAACATGACAAAAGAAGCTGCATAGCTTAACCCTATGTTTAGGAGTCTTGTGTTATTTCTGCCACATTCTGCTGGATAAGAACAATCAAATCAAAAAACCAGTTCAGATTCAAGGGATGGTGAAGTAGATTCTGCCTCTTAACGATGGAGCTACAAAGTCATACTGCAAAGGGGCATGCACATAGAGATGGGAGGATTTTATGACCAATTTTACAATTTTGTATTTGAGTGCTTAAGGCTAAATGGCTTTGTTGTTCTTATCTAATATGTGTTAAATACAAAATATGTAAGCAAAAAAAAAGGCCAACACCCCAAATATCACCTCATCCTGTGAAGACGTAACCTAGTACCTTCAGGTGAGTATCATTCCAGGTAGCTCTTTTGTGTGTAAATGTTATGAAAAATGAAGAATATTTTTGTAAAAATTGGGTCTTACTATATATTTTTAGAAGAAGAAAAAAAGCATTAAATTGAATTTTTTTTGAATTTAGCAGAAGAAAAAGAAACCAAAGAGAAACCAAAGGAATTATGGAACTTCAGATAATGTGTTTTCACCACAGAGATATTAGATCCTAAAAGTTCTCCCTAAGGTTACAAAGAAAGATTATAAAAAAAAAATTAAGAAAGCTAGAGGTTTTTTTTTTCCTTTTAAAGATCCATGTTTAATTTTAGACATATTGATTGACTCTGCTCTGAAAGATAAGGAAATTAAAACTTTTAATCTTCCTCTCACCTCATTTCCCACTCCCCTCATCTTATGAGTTTTTAGTGACATTATTTTAACAAAATGTCAGAGTATAAAGCATTTATATTCTACATTTATAATTCTTTAATTCCATAATTATCATGGTTTAGTCTTACATCTATAATTAAATGAATTTGCTGCTCCCTCTCACCCTACCTGTCCTTATACCACAGTTTCTGCTTTTCTGAATTATTTAAAAAAATTGTGATTCCTTTTCAGTAAGCTGGATTTCCTTGTCAAGTGTTTTTCAAGATGAACTCATGTTACTTGCTCTCTGAGTTCTTGCATCCTTGAAAATTTCTGTCAGTTGCCTTCACATTGACCTGGCTGGGTTTGGTGTCCCAGTTTCTTTCTCATAAAGCTGTGAGCACAGTTCCACTGTCTTTGGGTACTAGATTTTGCATTGTTCCCTTTATTGGTGCTCTTCCATTCATTTTTGACTGGCTGGATACATTATTAGTTAAGTTTTTCAAGAAGGACTCTTATATGCTTTATCCTTTAAATTCTTTCATGTTGTGAATATTTGTTACCTTTACATGTTTGGTGTTTGTCTCTTTATAGGTGATCTGTAGCTTTTTAGAGACTGCTGGATGCGTGAATCATTCTTTCATAGTCTTTGGATCTCAATAGTACAAGGTGGTGATGTCTTGTTGATAATCCCGTACTGGAATTTTCTTGCACATGGTATTAGTTCTTTATAGCAGGGAATTTTTCTGGTGTTAGATCTCTAACTACATTTCTATTCTGTTTCTGGCCTCTTCTTCAGGGACAATTTCTGTGTTAGATGACTTATGTCCTCCATCTCTATTATCTTCTACATTTAGCTTTTAAAATTCTTTATTCCCCCCCCCCCCAAGATTTATTTATAATCTCATGTCATTCCTCAGTCAACAAGGTTTGGACTGTTCATTGATGTTTCTAATTAGTTCTTCTAAAATGAGTACTTTGTCATTAGCTTGCTACATTCCTTTAGGTGTGGTATATTTGCATAACTGTTATTCATTTATTGTATCTTTTATGTTAATGTGGGCAGCTCTGTTTGCCCTTCTATTTTTTCTGATTGAGTGTGGATGAAGTTTTTTTTTTTTTGGCTCTCTTTCCTCTGTAACTGAGATTTGTATTTCTCAACTACAGTTTATTTTTTATTAAAAATTTTTAATTTTTATTGATTTTTGAGAGAGAGAGAGAGTGAGTGTGTGAGCAGGGGAGGGTCAGAGAGAGAGGGAGACATAGAATCAGAAGACAGGGTCCAGGCTCTGAGCTAGCTATCAGCACAGAGCCCAATGCAGGGCTCGAACCCACAAACTGTGTGATCATGAACTGAGCTGAAGTCAGACACTTACCGACTAAGCCACCCAGGTGCCCCTCAACTATAGTTTAGAGGCTGAGCTATTGCAATTTTATTTACTTTCCAATTTCCCCTAGGGCACAGGGCAGGAGCTGGGTTGGGAGTTGAAAAAGGAGAGGACTCTGAAGGTAGGCTAGTTTTGCTGTGTGGCTTGGACTCTGGGCTGTCTTCTGGGATTTTATTAAAGGCCCCATTCTGAGTTTAGACCTCCTAGTCAGGGTGTATCTGTTTTCTAGGGAGGATATCCACAGGCTTCAGACCATCCTCACAATTCAGCCGGGCACCTTGGAAGTCTATTTTACTGCTTCATTACTGAGATCCCAAGATTCTACTATGAGAGATAGAGGACTTATATCTCAAGAGTTTTAACTATGATGTTTACTGGCTTAGCCCCTAGTCTTCTTTCCAGAGCGGAGGCTGTTGGAGGAAGTCTCAGGATTTTGTCAACTCACTTTTTTTTGCCACTCGGAAGCTGAGGCCATTGTTAGGACCTTACAGAGCCACACCATAAACTCGATTTACTTCTTGGTCAAAACTTTTGAAATTTGCGGATGTTTGGATTGTTGTTGATGAATCCTTTTTGCTGGTATTATTATTATTTACTAATTTCAGATTAGTTCACCAGATATGAGAGAAGGAAATTATGTTTTGTTTCTTTTTGCCCACTTTACTCTAAAGCCCTGACATACTTTATATATATATATTGATTGCTTTGAAATTTTATAGTGGTAATATTAGGCAGTTTTTTCAAATGTACTTTTCTATTCTAGAAAGTGTAGGAAGTCCTCTTTTTACTTCTTTAGTTCTGACAATTCCTCAGATACAGTAAAGATTGGTCATAGCTAAGAATAGAAAACAAAAACACAAATGAACAACAGCCATAAAAAATGTCAAAGCTAAATGCATCCTACAATTTTTATTGGATCCCACAATTGACCCAAAGTCAAGATTTTCACACATGATATTATTTAGTTTGATATAAGTAATAGTCTCACTTTCAGTTGGGTGAAATGAGATTCAGATTTTAATTCACCTTAAAGCTCAAGGTCACACAGTTAATACCTGAGAGTCCTCCACTAAAGACAGGCCTCTGTTTTCTCTAAAGCCAGATTTCCCTTTCAGGGCTCCTCCAAGAAGAACCCTTTCCCATTTGGCTGGAGGGAATGAAGAAAGGGGCTGAGACAACAGTTTCCCCAAAGAAAGCACAGAGGAACACTCAGTTTATTAGTAAAAATATCCTATTTATGGTAGCTCCCCCAAGGGATAGAGTCCCCTCAAGAACTTAAAGCATTGTTATCCTTTAGTTTGGGTTAGAGGTACAGTGGGGGAGGGGCTAGGCACCAGTTGCAGACTGCATGAATCACCGATTGCTGTGTAACAAAGCAGTTTGGAGATGAGTCAGAATCTAGTATAAGTGTGGGTTCAAAATGTGACTTTACTCTTAGAGGCCTCACAATTTGCTAAGCATTAATCGAGAATTAACCTGGAGAAAATGTGTGGGCAAGGTGTGGCTTCAAACTGATCCAGTGAACACTTAAAAAGAGGAAATTGACAGCAAATACTTTTCCAGATTGAAGAAAGAACCATCGAGGGACTTCCCTTCACAAACCAGATGGCAGCCTCCAGCTGGCTGCCTGAGAGATACTGAAATTAGAAGTGCTCAGTAGCCAGACAGACCTTCCCTCTTTCAGGTCTGCAGGAGGCCCAGATTCTATGGTTTGTAATTACCTCCCAACTGAGCCTTTGTGTGGAGACGTAGCTGGCAGAGTTGAAGCCACTGCAGCATTTTCTGTATTAACTTGAAATTGCCTCTAGTCATATTATTTTATGGATGTAAAGACATAGTGCTGGTTAAATCAACACTTAGTCCCTGAGAGGTTTTTTTTTCTTTTTTCTTTTTTTTTGGTATAGGATAGTGGCGATGGTGGGATGGAGGTGGGGGAGTTTAAAAACATCTCTTTTTCACTTCACTTTCAAGTACCTTTGGTGGCGATGTAACCTCACTTGGGTTTTTGGAAAGATTGATGATGATTATCAAAATTTTAAATGTGCATGACTTTTTGCTTCAGGGGTCCCCAGAGGAGGGCCTTGTGGGCATCTTGTTCAAATCTCAAGAGCAAATTACAATGTTTTTAAAGCAAAGGGACTGGAGAGTTAATGATCTGTACAGATTTATAATTTGAGAAGTGACCTATTGAAAGATAATGGCAGAAGTTTAGTTGAGAAAAGATGGTAGCTTTGTCTCAAGTGGTAATGATAGAGATGAGAGAAGGGGGGAATTTGAGTGAATTCAGGAGGCAAATACACCAGGACGTGGTAAGTGACTGGATGGCTAGTAATTCTCTTCCCTGAGTTTGTTTTGGAGTTTGAAATACTATGCAGCCATTAGTAAGAATAAGGCAGACCAGTCGTTCAAATTTACCCAGGCATAGACAAATGTCCAGAACATATTATTGGGAAAGAAAATTAGATTATAAGTAGTAGAAATAATTTTTTATAATTTGTTAACATTCATCTATCAATTTTCATGTGCTTTGGAGGGATTTCTGAGTATTGGCACAAGCTAATAACAATGGTCATCTTTCGGGTGTGAGTGGAATGATCAGGGACTTTCATCTTCTCCTTAATATGCCTTAATGTCATTTGATGTTTTTGTATAAACTTGTTATAATTTGGGATTTATATATATTATATTTGGGATTCATCTCCAACCTACTTTGTTACATCGCAATAGGTGATTCATGCAATCTACAACCGGTGCCTAAGCCCCTTCCCATTATAACTCTGTTAGCCTCCCTCTGAAAACCCAAACTAAAGGATGCCCATGCTTTAAGTTCCTGAGGGGACTCCATCCTTTGGAGAGCTACCATAAATGGGATATTTTTACTAACAAACTGAGCTGTTCCTCTGTGCTCTCTCTGTCTAGGGAAGCTGTTGTCTCAGCCCCTTTCTGTATTCCCTCTGATCAGAGGAAGGTCAGAAGGACTGGGGGCTGAGTATTTAAGGATCTAGAGACTTAATGGAGGAGCTCTACAGCTTGAGGGCAGAGAACAGACCCTGTGCCTCTGCCCAGCTTAGCTCAGAAGCTAGTGTATCAAGAGGAGCTGGTGAAAGGAAGGGCAGCTTTGAAAGAGACCCCCGATGCTTTCCCTGTGCCAAACAAACCAGGGGTGTGAATGACAGTGTCCCTAGACTGTGTATAATCCAGTGCATTGGGGTACAAGTTGTGGAGATGCTGTGTTGCAGCCGGTCTCCAGGGAGGCAGAGGAAGGAAGGGTGACCATAGATCTCTGGTGCATGAAATGTTCAAAAAAGGGAATACAATCTGAGCATGCAGAAGTGAAAACTTGAAAGGTTTCTGCAGTTTATTTTCCTTTTCTGTTTTTCTGATGTTCTATCCATCTCTACATGGAGCCACAAACCACAGAGACATCCATACCCATCAGGAAGACTGATGCTTGTCGAGGATGCCTGCAGTCAGCCTAAATGTGAGATGGTTTAATCCTCTAATTATAGATGACTCCAGTAGCAACAGGAACTCTGAGCCCCCAGCCAGGATCACAAGAGACACAATCCTGGCTCCTCCAGGTAAATCCTGTGATTACCCAGCACAGGAAAAAGGTGGGATCTGAAGGGTTCTTTATTGGAAGCCAACATGAGCACTGGCTTTCTGAAGCTTGGCTTCAGAGGCCCCATGTGGCTCCCATCAGCTCAGTCTTAGCTTCACCACACAACACAGACTATGCTGTTCAATTTGCTACCAATTTGGGGTGTGAGCTACAATTAGTAATACTCTTTGTTACAACCCTGAATATTTGATGCAGCATAGCACAGTGTGGCCTGTTGGGTTTGAATCTAACTCTACCACTTACCTAGCTGTATGAGTTTTGAAAAGTTACTCTTTGCTTCAGTTTTCCCATCTGACAAATGATAATAACACTAGTACCTACCTCATATGATTGAGACTCTTAGTGTTGTAGTGCAATTAGTTAGCTTGCAATAAGTGCTAGTAGTAATTATTTGTTATATTCTGATTAGTGCTAGACAGCCCGAAGTCCTCAGAATAAATCAATTCTGCTTCGATCGTTTCCATGTTTGAAAGTCCTCCAGGATTTTTGAAGTGAGGAGATAAAGTTTTCCTTTGAGGACAAAACAAAGAGATAAATATTTAGTAAATCACAACAGAGTCACCTCAAAGTGACAGACTTGTTCTTACGCAATCAGGGCTCAACTGTAACCACTCTTTTTTCACTCATGCATGCGTGCGTGAAATGACCAGTGACCTCTGAGTGTCTACCATGTCTCAGGCACTAGTCTGGGTGCTCAATGTAAATTGGGACTTGCAATTTGCCTTCATGGAGCTTACCAACCAGTGGGAAAATGGGGAACAAATGAGAGTGAGGAAATGGTCACGTAGATGGTAACAAGTGTGTTTGGTGTTATAAAGAAAAGGGCATTGTTTGAAGGGGGCTTGGCTGTACAGTACTCCATGACTGTATCATATACCATCCATCCCATTGTTGATGGACATTAAGTTTATTTTGATTTTCTTTATTGGCAGTCATGAATGGAGCTGCTAGAAACATTCTCCTATGTGTGTTCTGGTGACAGGGAGTTGTGGTAGGTTAACTTTCAAGGAATTTGGCCATTTAGTACCAAGACCAGGGTGGTGGGAACATTGTACCATAGGTGTGTGCAATAAGGGAGTGCAGCGTCTGTAGAGAATTCAAAAACAATAATAAGATGAATGAAAATGTCAGAAATTCCAAACCGCTCCTAATCTTCTGCTGGTTGTTATAAAAAAATGGCTGAGATTTCTGTTGCATTTAAATAATACATATATGCAAACTTCAAATTGTCAGTTAAAAAACTTACTCCTTATAAAACACTGTATTCTATGTGAAAGTTAATTTGAAGAATTCCCAGTGACAGAGTCAGCTCTTGGCATATTTGGACTCAGCTATAAACCTTTATTATGAAAGTCAGTTTGTGACAGTTTGGAATAATTTAAGCTTGCCTGCTTTGGGTGCAGTCCACGTCTCCAACCGTGTGATATACTACATGGTCCTAGGTTAAAATAGTAATTTAGAAATTGACAATGATAGTACACTGATTCAAAACACCAAGGAACAGAACTTTAGTTACATGAATTCTATCATTCTATGTGACCACTTTGGAGTTTACAAACATCTCTAGAGATGTTTGAAAGGAACTAGAATGGATCCCAAAGAACAGAGGCATGGACAGTTTTGACATTTCTGGAATTTATTGTGGAGTGATACATTTATTAATCATGTACAAGCTTCACATTGTATTTAAGGCTTTTCCTAACTGCTTGAATATCTGTCCCTTCATATGAAAGATAATTTTAAAAATTAATAAAGTGTTTTTAGGTCAACTTTGAGTGAATATAATTTGACAAGTCTGCCTAAGTTGCCTGTGTGCCTAAGTTGGGTATGTGAGGAAGATCAGTTTTGATGAAGTCATTGAAAAACTTGGAGAAGTTTTATTATTTCTATAGAAATTATTTCTGTTCACTGCAGTGACAGGTTCCCAATTAAGTATTTTCTCTTTTGAAATATATTAGCACAATTCAAAAGTATTAATCCATTACTTTTTCATCTTTTTTTCTGTAATATTAAAAAATTTTTAAACAATTATTTATTTTTGGGAGACAGAGCATGAGTGGGGAGGGACAGAGAGAGGAGAAACAGAATCTGAAGCAGGTTCCAGGCTCTGAGCGGTCAACACAGAGCCCAAAAATGGACTGGAACCCATGAACTGTGAGATCATGACCTGAGCCGAAGTCAGATGCTTAACTAACTGAGCCACCCAGGAGCCCCTTTCCTGTAATATATTTTTAAAAAATATTTATTTATGTATTTTGAGAGAGAGAGTGAGCAAGTGGCCAAGCAAGCAAGCAAGGAGGGGGCAGAAAGAGAGGGAGGGAGAGAATCTCAAGCAGGCTCTGCACTGTCAGTGTAGAGTCTGACATGAGGCTTTATCTCATGAACTGTGAGATCATGACCTGAACTAAAATTAAGAGTCAGACTTTTTTTTTTTATAACGTTTATTTATTTTTGATACAGAGAGAGACAGAGCACGAGCAGGGGAGAGGCAGAGAGAGAGGGAGACACAGGATCTGAGGCGGGCTCCAGGTTCTGAGCTATCAGCACAGAGCACGATGTGAGGCTTGAACCCATGAACCATGAGATCATGACCTGAGCTGAAGTCAGACACTTAATCTACTGAGCCACCCAGGCGCCCCAAGAGGCCGACTCTTAACCGACTGAGCTATCCAGGCACCTTTGTAATATGTATTTTTAAAGATTTTATTTTTAGGTAATCTTCACACCCAACTTGGCCCTCCAACTCACAACCCTGAGATGAAGAGTCGCTTGTTCTGCTAACTGAGCCAGCCAGGCAGCCCTTTCCTGTAATATTTTATTGAAAAAAATTTTGGGCATGTGTTTACTAGCACACAAACTTCAGTTAGGGAAATTTTCACTGTTTCTTTTCTGTACATTATTATTATTTGTTTGATTACATGATTGTTCCTGGAAACAATTGTGTTGAATAGGAATTGGGGGTGTTACAAGTTATCTGTGCTGGGTATCAAATAGGCCACATGTGCCACTGTGTCCATTTCATATGTATTTTCAAATTTGTAACCACTAAGTTGCTCATAAATTTCTCCTACCTATTTGATGTCTTTAGCACTTGAACTGATTTCCTTTTCATTCCTGCTGTTAATCTGCGCCATCTCTTATTCCAGACAGTCAGCTTTGGCTTTGTTTTTTATTCCTCCTCCCTTCCTCCTGCCAATCTCTTTTATATTTGCTTTCTATTTCATTGATATCTGCTAGTCTCTTTTTTCTAGATTTCCCTCTCCTCTTCTCTTAACTTTTTGCGATGGATGATTGACTCATCAATTTTCCCCCTAAGTAATAGATGCATTTTAAAGCTAATATTTCCTATAGGTTTCAGTGTATAGTGTTCAGTATATAGTAATTTCCTTGTTATTTAATGTGAAGTACTTGAAATTTCTGTCATTTCCTCCATAACCCATTTTAACAATATAAGTTTAATTTCTCAATTTTTGAGAATTTAAAGATTATTTTAATATTTTAATTAATTTTTAAATTAATATGGTTTAATTGCATTGTGGTCAGAAAATATACTCTCATCTCAGTCCTTAGAAATTTGTTGAGACTTGCCTTATGGCCCATTATATAGTCTATTTTTATAAATATGGAGTGTAAATTTGCAAAAAGCAGCGTATTCTGTAGTTGGGTATAGTGTTTTGCAGATGTCCATTTGGTCAAGCTTGTCAATCCTGTTTTTCAAATCTTCTATATCCTCACTGATTTTTTTTATCAACATATTCTATGAAACACTTGAAAGAGTGTTGAAATCTTCACAATGGATGGATACCTTTCTATCTATTATATTAATTTCTCATTATATATTTTAGGCCATATTATAAATTCACATAAACAACATTTTTTCTTTTCCTCATGAATTGAAACTTTTTATTATTATGAAGTGACTGCCCTAATCTCTAGGAATTATTTTTTCCTCAAATTCTATTTTGTCTGGTACTAATATTGCTACCCCATCTTTCTCTTTATTAGTATTTTTATACTAACTTTTACTTTGAAATCTTCTACATCCTTGTATTTTATGTGTCTTTTGAGAACAGTGTATAATTGTATTTGATGTTTTTTTTTTTTAAGTGTTTATTTTTGACAGAGAGAGAGAGAGAAACTGAGTGTGAGTCGGGGAGGGACAGAGAGAGACAGAGACACAGACTATGAAGCAGACTCCAGGCCCTGAGCTGTCAGCACAGATCCAAACACGGGGCTTGAACTCACAAGCCGTGAGATCATGACCTGAGCTGAAGTTGGATGCTTAACCAACTGAGCCACCCAGTTGCCATATTTTATTTGAATTTTTAAATTAAAAAAAAAATTAAAGAGAGGAGAGAGAGAGCAGGGGAGGGGCAGAGAGAGAATCTTAAGTAGGCTCCATGCCCAGTGTGGAGCCTGACATGGACTTGATCTCACCACCATGAGATTGTGAACTGAGCCAGAATCAAGAGTCCAATACTTAATCAACTGAGCCTTTGGTTTTTTTAACCTCATTTTCTTTCTTTCCATCTTTCTTGTTCCTTTTTTTTTCTTCCTTTCTTTCATTTTTTAAGTTTATTTATTTATTTTGATACAGAGCTAGCACGAATGAAGGAGGGACAGAGAGAGAGAGGGAAAGAGCATCCCAAGCAGCAGCTGTACTGCCAGTGCAGAGCCTGACATGGGGCTTGAACCCATGAAACCTGAGATCATAGTCTGAGCTGAAACCACGAGTCAGAGGCTTAACTGACTGAGCCATTCAGGCACCACATAAACCTCATTTTCTTAATTGAAGCATTATTGTTTATATTCATCATAATGACTGATATTTTTGAAGTTTTTGTGCTATTTTCTATGTCCATTTTATGTTCCTCCATTTTAGTTTTTCCTGTTTTTTTTTTTTTAATTCCACCCCTTTTAAATTTAGGGGGTAGATATTGGTATTGTTTTACTCTTTCAGAAGTTCTTCTGGAAATTACAAAATGCATATTTAAATTATAAAAGAAAAAGTAAATAACTTTTTTCCATCTTCCAAGTGACACCTTGGAACACTGTAATTCCATTCACTATAGCTTTGACTATTACTTTCTGGCAATAATGCCTTTAAATTTTTGAACTCGATGGGCATTATTATTATTACTGATTTATGTCAATGTTGATTTATAATTCCCCATATATTTCAACTCAGTTTTCACTTTTTACCTCCTGTGTCTCAGACCTTCAGTCTGGGATATTGCTTACAATGTCCTTCAGAATTTTTTTCATGCGGGTCTGCTGATAATGAAATGTTTTAGTATTTTTCTAAAATACATTTTATCTTGTCTCTCTAAAGATATATTGGTTGGATATGGAATTCTAGGTTGCACTTTTTTTTGCCCCTGCAGGACTTTGAAAGATTCTCTGTCTTCTTTTAGTTTTGATTTTTGTTCTGGAGTTGGTTGTCTAAAGTGCCATTTCTTTGAAGGTAATCTTTCCATTTTCAGTGATTGAATTTATGATTTTTGATTTATCTTTTGTTTTCTTCATATTTTCTGTCATTTGTCTGAAGGATGAATTTTTTTTTATTTATCCTGCTTGGGATTTTCTGGGATTCTCAAATCTGTGGATAAAAATCTTTAATCAGTTTTGAAAATTCTTTGCCATTCTTTTCTCAAATTACCTCTGTCCCATTCTCTTTTTCTCTTCTGAGTTTTAAATTTTGTTTATTATATTTTTCACCACTACTCATTCCATTTAGTTATTTCCTAAATCTAAACCTTCTGATTTATTGGGTGCTAGCCACATTCTAGGCGTTCCTCACACAAACGTCGATGAAAGACAGTCTCCTGATTGTACTTCCTTTGTATAGAGCCATTTCTTTGCCCTGATGGAATCTTCTTTTCTTATTATTCCATCAACGGTGAACATGCTTATCAGCCAATGAAGTAAAATCTCCCTTATTCTTTTCTAATATGATTATTTACTACTATCTAGTACCTTTTTCTCCTTCCAATTTTAGGGACTTTTAAATCATGCAGGAAGGCTAACCAGAATAGTTAGACTGTTTCTTTCATTTCGCCTCACTGAGGATGAATTGACTTCAAATATACCTTCCTTCTCACCCCAGTCCTTATATGACCTCTGAATTTTGCCCTTTCCTCTCTTTCCCTCTCTTCCCTCCCTTCCTCACTTTGTCTTTGCTGTGGTCTTAACACAATTCCATAGGCTTTGACATACAAAGGAACCACTGGCCCTGCACAACTCATTTATTTTATCATAATTTATTTTTTCCTTTTAAATAGGCTTTATGTTTTAAGGCAGTTTTAGATTCACAGAAATATTGAGCAGAAGTACAGAAAGTTCTCATATACCCCTTGCCTCTACACACGCACAGCTTCCCCCACAGGGAGTTGATGAAATCCTGAACCAGTGGTATACTTACTATGGTTGATGACCCTATACTGACACATCGTTGTCACCCAAATAGGTTACATTAGGGTACATAAGTCTTGGTGTACATCTGTGGGTTTTCACCAATGCGTAGTGACATGTTTTATTTGTGTATCTTACAGAGCAGTTTTGCTGTCCTAAAAGTCTTTGTGCTCTTCTTATTCTGTCCCCTTCCATGACAACAACTGATCATTTTACCGTCTCCACAGTGTTGCCTTTTTCAGAATGATACCTGGTTGTAATTATAGAGTATATAGTCTTTCTGGATTAGCTTCTTTTACTTAGTGATATGGACTTAAGTTCCTCCATATCTTTCATGGCTTGACAGTTCCTTTCTTTTTAGCATTGAATAATATCCCATTGTCTGAGTGTATCACAGTTTGTTTATTCATTCGCCTACTGAAAGACAACTTAGTTGCTACCAAGTTTTGGCAATTATGAATGAAGCTGTTATACACCTCTGTGTACAGGTTTTTGTGCAGACGTAAGTATTTATCTCATGTAGGTAAACTAAGGAGTGCGATTGCTGAACTTTATGGTAAGAACATGTTTAGTTTTGTAAGAAACTGCCAAACTGTTTTCTAAAGTGGGTATACCATTTTGCATTCCCATCAGCAATGAATGGAAGTTCCTGTTGCTCTACATCCTCACCAGCACTTAGCGGTGTCAGTGTTCTGGATTTTGGCCATTCTAATAGTTAAGTAGTGGCATTTCATTGTTGTTTTGATTTGCATTTTCCTAATGACATATGCTGTGTATCTCTTTTTGTACACATGTTTGCCATCTGTATTGTCTTTGGTGGAGTGTCTGTTCAGGTCTTTTGCTCATTTTAAAAACTGAGTTCTTCATTTTCTTCTTGTTGAGTCCTAAGAGTTCTTTATATATTTTGGATAGCAGTCTTTCATCAGATTTATCTTTTGCAAATATTTTCTCACAACCTGTGGCTTGTCTTCTCATTCTCTTGATAATGTCTTTCAGAGATCTGGTCTGTTTCTTTATGCACAGCACTTTGACACCAAATGTGCAGGTTTTCCATAGTAAATGATTTTCTGCTAACACCACCGTAGGGTCCTAAAGTTTCATTAAATTCTGATACTAACTGGAATTCATGCAGACTTTACAAGTTAAGCTCCGCCCCGTAAGACTGCCTCCACCTTCAGAGGCTAAACAAGTCCAGGCTACCTGTACTTTTGGCCAGCTGGCTATAAAGTTCCCACAACCCCCTCCTCAAGTTTGATAGTTTTATAAAATAGTTCACAGAACTTAGGAAAGAACTTTACTTACTGTTATCAGTTTCTTAAAAAGGACACAACTCAGGAAGAGCCCAGTGGAAGAGATGCATAGGGCTAGTTATGGGCAGGGTGCTATATGGACCTTCCTCGTCCTCTCTGGGTGTGCCACTCTCCCAGTACCTCCTTTGTTCACCAACTGGGAATGTCTCCAAATAGAATTGTTTAGGGTTTTTATGGAACTTCATTATACAGGCATGATTGACTAAATCCACTGGTGTTTATCTCATTTCCCAGCCCTTCTCTCATCCCCATTGGTCAGAGATGGGGCTGAAACTTTCAACCCTCTAATCACATGGTTGGTTCCTGTGACAACTAACTCCCATCCTGAAGTTATCTTGGGGCCCAACAAAAGTCATCTCATTAGCAGAAACTCAGGTATGGTTGAGAGGGACTTATTTTGAATAACAAAGGTGCTTCTCTCACTGCTATCACTCAGGAAGTTCCAAAGGCTTTAGAAGCTCTTGTGTCAGGAATCAGGGGTGAAGACCTAATATATATTTCTTTATATATCACAATATCATAGTAGAGCAGATATTTTTAATTTTAATGAAGTCTAGCTTATGAACTATTCTTTTGTTCATGGATAATGTCTTTGGCGTTGTATCTAAAAAGCCGTTGCCATGCCCAGGGTCTTCTAGATTTTCTCATGTTATTTTCTGGGAGTTTTATAGTTTTGTATTTTATATTTAATTCTGTGATCCATTCAGAGTTAATTTTTGTGAAGGGTATAGGGTATGTGCCTATCTTATTTTCTTTGCATGTAAATGTCTAGTTGTACCAGCACTATTTGTTGAAAAGACTATCTTTTCTCCATTGCATTGCCAACTTATTTATATTTACTTTCCATGCAGTTATCTCTTTGTTTGAAGGATATAGGTAATATGAGAATAATGACTTTAAAAGGATTGTTTAGGGTGGGGTGCCTGGGTGGCTCAGTCTTGGTTTCTGCTCAGGTCATGATCTTGTGGTATGTGAGTTTGAGCCCTGCATTGGGCTCTGCACTGGTAGTATGGAGCCTGCTTGGGGTTCTCTTTCTCTCTCTCTCTCTCTCTCTCTCTCTCTCTGCTGGTCTCCCGCTCACTCCATCTCTCAAAATAAATAAGTAAACTTCAAAAAATTATTTGTAAGGATTGTTTGGGGAGGCCAATATGAGTGATCAGCCCAAAGATTTTCCTTTAAACTATACTATCTCCACATTCAAGTGAAGTTTACCTTCCTCTCTTCTTGGGTTCTGGGGAGACGTGATTCCTGATGACATCCTGTTAGCTCTGAACCAAGCCAACTTGAAGAGTCCAGTAAGGTGGGCCATTATGTCTTCATGCTAAAGCTGGTCTAGAAAGAGAATGACAGCACCTATCCCTTTCTAACTATGCCTTGCTGTGTTACTTCTCTTTGGTTAGGAGAGCATAGACAATGTTCAGGATAAATAACCTTTAGGGAAAACTGTGTGGCTACACAGCCCCTGCTTAGTCACCTAGATGCATTATCTATATACTGTCAGGGAGTTATATACTTGGAAATATATGGAGCAGGAACCACATCTGACCATGTTCTGGTTCTGTCATTCACTAGCTGTGCATCTGAGGCCAGTTTCTTTTCCTCTGAGGCCCTCAGTATCTTCACCTGCATAATGGAGGTTCTTCCCATTGTAAAGACATTCAAGTTCATATCCTCTCTTGAATTGCAAAACTTTTCTGGATATCTTCACTGTAAATTTTTCTTAAAAGAGAATACATAGCCTTCATATGACTCTCAAATTTGGGGATTGTGACTTCAGACTCAAACTCCAGAATCTGGACTCTTCATTTTCTCAATACATCATCAGATGTTTTGGAAATTTATAGACAATATCAGAGTCCCATTTCCCCCTCATGTATAATGTTGAATATGTTTTTTAAAGAAAAATTTATTTAACTCTCTTAAAGGTTTATTAGTGCTTAGTCCTTTTTGGTAAGTTTTCTGAGTGAGTGGGCCATAGAGAAAGCCAGGGTGCTTGGGTGGCCGGGAGAGTCCAGCTGTGCCTTGAGGGGGGAGTGGCACCTGACTGAGTCCTTCACAGCACACAGTGAGCATGTGAAGCTGAAACTGAAGATAGTCAGGAGGTCCGAAATTTCCAGAATGCTTGTGAATGAGTGGGCTTTAAAAAAATAAAAGTGAAACACTTCAGCAAAAACTCAGATGGATGCTGTGTCATCCTTCCCCCTTCTGGTAACGTGTAGCCCAGGGTGGACTCTTCTGGACACATGAAATCTGATGTCTTTAGAACATGCTCAGTGATGCCTGCAGCTCTGATCACAGTCTCTGCTCCAGAGCTGACACATGTATCATGAGAGTTGGGTCAGGGTTTTGCTTCTAAAATCTTTACCTAGATATGGTTGATCCAGCTAACTCCAGGAAAGAGGATACCTTTTATTTGTAGTTCTATAACTTTCCATAAGAGGGGTGGATATTTGTAGAATCACCCTAATTTTTTCTTTTCTCCTGAAACTCCTCCTTGTTACTGGCGATAAGACTAGGGGGTGGGGGTGGGGGAAGGAGGTGAGAGAGAACACGAAAGAGCACACTCACTTATCAAGAGGTGTGGACCATGGCCGATTTGAAATATTACTAACCTTGCATTTTCAAATTTGATGCACAACAACCAAGATGCTAATACTTGCCTTAGTTTAGAAAAAAAAATCCTTTCACCCATCTCTTCTAGCCGAAGATTAGGAAAGAGGCTTTAAGAAGATTTAAAAAAAAAAAAAAAACCCCTACTTCTGAGCAGCGGAAAAAATGGTTTGTGATTCAGGGGCTTCGGGCAATTCATCATGGAAATTGGGTTTCTTAGCAGACATCGTGTGAATCCTTTCGTCCCTGTCAACTTTTTAATACATTACATTGAGAATGTAAATCGTGTTGGTGAGGGGGAGCGGAGAAAAAAGAGCAAGAGAAAAGAGAAAGCTTCCTTATTTTGGATTTAGAAGGGAGGAAGCATGAGGCCTGTAATTCATATTAACTAAATAATAAAGAAACCTGTATAAATATATAGATGCAGGTGTATCTGGGAAGGAAGTGGGGAGAAGCGAGTGAGACAGCATAAAATTGAAACCATTTTATCCTTTTGAAGAGTCTTTAATGGGTGCTCCTTATAATTTATTTCCTTTAGTTTTTATTGATTTAAATTTATTTCTTTAGCTATATGAATCAATAAATTCCCCTCTTCCTGCCCCCCAGAGCAGAGCACAAAGGCTTGAGGTTAGGGGTTTCATGATTGAATAAAAGAGAAAAAAGGAATAGAATCTAATGCATCATTTATAGGGATTATTGCTGAGAGGGCTGGAGCTTCTGCCCTATTTCTGTCACCATCGGGATTGGCAGAACCCTTGGTTGGCCTCCTTACTACACAAGTGTTGTCCAACTTCATTGCTTATTCTGAAGCTGTTTCATTCCCTCTAACTCGGTGACTCACGTCTATTCAGGGCTCTTGGGGATAAGATTAGCAGGTGCATTGCTTGCTGGCTCTGTAGAATGTTCTTCTGCCTATCTTTCCCTCAGTGTAATTTGCAGTCATTTTGGCCCCATAGTTGGTCACCAAAATTCATTGTGGAGGTCCTTTTGTGTTTTTTCTCGTTTTCCTGGGTGATGACATGACTCTTTGGTCTTCTGGAGGCTGAGAGAGATTCAGTCTAATTTCTTCTATGGATGCAAAGGTTCAGCAATATTGGGCTCAACCAGAGTGAGAACTGGGGTCTTCTAGGGCCATTTCCCTTTCAGCATTCCTGCCAAGGGGAAAGGTAAGAGAACGGAGATGAAGTTTGATCCTGTGGCTCCTTTCTTTCTATGCTCCCATCAGCAGTTCAGTCTCATACACACAGGCAATCATGCATGATTTAGTCAGAAGTCTAGTCTACTCGTGAAATAGGGTTGAAGATTGGTTTCCTGTTGATTAGGTTTTATATAAAGGTAGGAAGATGGGGTAGAGGCATGGAATCTCACTTCTGATTTAGACCTCACACATTTCAACTAATATTCCTTTTCCTCTTACCACTGAAGAAAAGGCAAAAAAAAAAGTTCTTCTCAGAAACCCATAAAGAATACAATAGGGTGACTTATCAGAAAATTGTGGAAGAGAAGAGGTACTACCTCTTTTGTTGATGTTAAGGGATCACAATAGAATTAAATGGAGACTTTTAATCATTCTTATGTGTGTGAAAATGGACTGATGTTTGAATTTACTTTACCACATTAATTTAGATTTCATTTTTATTGATGTAATATAGTTAAATATCACTAAGTAGTAAAAAAAAAAAGTCTCCTACATATCCTCTGGTCCCTTTCCATTCTTGAAAATGTCTCTTCTAATATTCTTCCATATATGTAAATGATGTAATTATTCTCCTCTTTCTTTATTAATCCATTTTGCACAGTATCTACTCACTCCTGCTTTGGTAGTTGAGACTTAGCTCTCCTAACCCGTTCCCTCTATTACTGCCCCTCACCCTTCCAAAATAGTTATAACATATTTTATAATATATAACAGTCAGTATGTTATGATGAATATGTAGCTACTCTTCACAGCTGAGCAAAGTCGGGTGCCGTTGCTATCAGTTCCTCCATCCTTTCTTTTTTTCATTCATTCTTTTCTTTTTTTTAATACAAGTATAATTAACATACAGTGTTATATTTGTTTCAGGTATACAATATAATGATGCAACACTTAATACATTATTCAGTGCTTACCACAATAAGTGTACTCTTAACCCCCCTCATCTATTTTATTCTTCCTCCCTCCCCTCTTGCAACTACCAGTTTATTCCCTATATTGAAGAGTATATTCTTTTATTTGTCTCTATTTTACTTTGTTCATTTGCTTTGTTTCTTTTTTCTTAAAAAATTTTTTTTATTTTAATATTTATTTACTTCTGAGAGAGAGAGAGAGAGAGAGTCCTCCAGCAAGGGAGGGGCAGAGAGAGAGGGAGACACAGAATCCAAAGCAGCCTCCAGGTTCTGAGCTGTCAGCTCAGAGCCCAACAATGAGGCTCAAACCCATGAACTGTAAGATCATGACCTGAGTCAAAGTCGGTTACAAAACCAACTGAGCACCCAGGCACCCCTTTTTGTTTTGTTTCTTAAATCCCATACATCTCAACCTAAAAAAGTCCATGTCTGAAAAACCCTCATATTCGGTGGTGAAAAACAGAGATTTTCCCCTAAGGTCAGGGATAAGGCAAAGATGTCCACTCTTCACCAGTTTTATTCAACATAGTACTAGGAATTTTAGCCATAGCAATCAGACAACAAAAAGAAATAAAAGACATCCAAATTGGTAAAGAAGAAGTAAAACTTTTCACTGTTTGCAAATGACATGATAGTATATATAGAAAACCATTTACTTCACCCAAATGATAAATGAATTCAGTAAAGTTACAGCATACAAAATTAAAGTTTGTTGCATTCTATACACTAATAATGAAGTAGCTGAAAGGGAAATACGGAAAACAATTCCAGTTATAATTGCACCAAAAAGAATGAAATGCCTAGGAATAAACTTAACCAAGGAGGTGAAAGACATGTACTCCGAAAACTACAAAATGCTGATGAAAGAAATTGATGATAACACGAGCAAATGGAAAGATACCCCATGCTCATGGATTGGGAAATCCTCAGTCCTCTCTTTGCTTGATCAGGACGCAAGTTTGCGGAAAGAGATTGTTTTGGGATTTTTCTTTCCCCTTACTTCTGGGCTGGGTTGCCTCTTCTCTGGATCTCCATGTCTTACTTTCTTGGTTTCATATTTTGGTTTTCTCCTGTAATTAGCCAAAACATGTTCTCTAGTAGCTTTCTAAGAGAAACTATTTAAATGAAAAAATAATTGGGAGCTCTGTGTCTGATATTTCTATCTTACCCTTGTGATTCATTGATAATTTAGTTACTTATAGAATTCTACAATGAAAACCTTTTCCCCCAGACTTTTGAAAGCATTGCCCCACTGTTCTCTGGCACTAGCTGTATGTTTGGGAAATAGGATGTACTTTGGATTTTTATTCTTCTGAGTGTGATTTTTCTTTTTTAGGATGTTCCATTTAACTCAGTAGTCTAAAATGTCATTCTTGATGAGGTGTGCTCTTTATTCCCTCATTGTTCTGGATCCCCAGTGGACTTTTTAAATCTGGAAACTCAAGTCCTTCAGTTCTTATATGCTTTCTCTGAAAACATCTTCTGTTGTTTTTATTTTGTTCTGTCTGGATATCCTGTCTGAATATACTTCTTACTTCTTGAGTTTTCTTATTAGTTCTCCTTTAAGTTCTTTATCTTTTGCTCTATTTTCTGGTAGACTTTCTTGATTTTATATCTGTTCTTGTGCTGATTTTTAAATTTTGGTTGTCATGTAATCCTCACCCCGCAAACCCTCACTAGTTCTTTGTCTCTTTATAACTTTTATATCTCTGAGATTACCTTTTTCAAGTTTTCACTTCTGTGCTATTATTATTTTAGTTTGGAGGTTTTTGTTTTTCTCTACCTAGGGCTGTGATGAAAAACAAATACACAACAACAAACCCTGACATTGGAGACCTTTTTATTCAATACAAATAATTCAAGGCTTCACATGAAAAACTTAAAAACTGTCCCATTTCTCAAGGCTAAAAACATTCTATATATCTTCCTTGCATACAGCCTCAACTGAGAAAGTGAATAGGGGAGAAGAGGAGCCCATGAAGGAGAAAAGTAAGGGAAGAAGGGATTGTGTCAGCTCCCAGCAGCAGCCATCCAGAATAGCATCGTGATTTCATAAACACCATTTTAGCATAAATTATCTCATTTTTAGCTTGTCAATTTGGATAATCTTGGCCCCAGAATGGATTCAGGGGGTCTTAAATCATCTGGTTTGGCTCTTCACGGATTCTGAATTTGTAGATAATTGCCAGAGTTCTTTTGGCTGGGTAAACTTGTTATCAATTGCCTTTTAAAAGTCAGCACTAAAATAATCATTCCCATGAGCAAAACCCATTACAAACCTTAACTTTGGAGTATAAACACATTTCAGGCTGGGGAACAGATGTGTAAGATTTCATCACTGCTACATCAGGAATGGCTTATGAGAAGTAGGACATGCATCAGGAGAGACCCTGTGGGGCTGAGCCTTAGGCTTGAGCTGCTGATCAGACCCTCTCAGGGGGCTCTGGAGGTGACTCTCATGGGCCCCACCCTCGGCCTGCTGGGCAGAGATGCAGAGACCTTACGAGTCACCATCAGCTCAAGGACGTCCCTGTACTGTCCCAAGTCAGTTCCTTCCTATGCCAGTTAGCCCCATCCTCTTTGGCAGGGACCCCTCATTTATAAAAGGAGAACCTCAGGATCATGCTGAAAAAGCAATCAGTGGGCTAGTGAAAGCAGTGGCTAAACAGGCTGGATAAAGCCTGTGTTCTGGCTCCTGTCACTGACCTTAGGCAATTCAACTGCCCTAATACCTTATGAGAGGGGCATTAATACCTGTTCCAGTGCATCTCTGTATTGTTGTAAAAATACTTCAGAGTCTATATGTATTTAACATTTATATTATATCAATATTAATATATTTTTATATAAAAGGATAATATTAATTGTTTTTTCACAGGACAATTATAGGAGTCTCCATTCTGGTTTTCTCACTTCCTCATTATACTATAAAACATTTATAATACTTATAAATGTAAATTGTTATGTCAAGATAGTAATGGGCCTGATCTGAGACCAAAATTTGATTTCTTGAGTCTTAAGGGTACCTAGAATATGTGTAATTAATATGTATATCAAAAACTTATGAAGTCAACTTGATTTCTCATGCTAAAAGTTTATGTCCATTGTTTTTGGCCTTGGCCCCAGTATTTGTGGGCAATGGGTAATTTCCCATACCTTAGGATAATTTGATTTATTGAATGTAAAGGCAGACTATGTAATGCCTTATGCTTTTCTCTGAGAGGAGATGAGGCATTTCTTGTGTTCTCTACGTTTATCATTTAGTGGCACCTGACAGAGATCTCACCAGCTCCCTCTCATTCTCATGGCAGCTCTTCCAGAACCTCACCTTTACCCCTTCCTCATAGACTTTATCCTTCCACCTTCCAAAATACTCTGAGAAGATGATCCACTTCTTACCTCTCAAGGAAACAGGGTCCTCCACGGGGAAATTCCCTCCACCCCGCTCCTATCAGCAAAGGTCCCCGGGAGGAATGGTGAGGAGGAAAATGATGGAATGGACTAGAGAAGGGAGATCTACAGTAAAGACTGTGGTTCCAGCTCAGTATGATAGGGACCCTGGGAGGTGCTGAGCAGAGAAGTGCCGTATTCCATCTCATGTTTTGTCACATCACACTGGCTGCTCTGCTGAGACCCAAGTGGGAGGAGATCAGAGGCAGAGACAGTGAATCTCTTAGGAGGCTAATACAATAATCCAGGTGAGATATGCTGGTGGATATCTGCAACATAGTCCATGTACCCAACTGCTCGCTGCACATGTTCACTTGAATGTCCCACAGATAACTCAGAATCACTATATCCCAAACAAGAAACTGCCCTGTTTTGTGTTCCCTGTTTCAGCAGAGGGGAGGCTCTGCTCTCTGTGTTCTCTGGATGCATCTTTGGTTCCTTCCCCTTAATTCTCACATCGGATTAGCAACAAGATCCTATGGTTTCCATTTCCTAGATATCATTTAGTTCTGCTCCTTCTTTCTATTCTCATCGCCTCTCCCTTAAGTCTTTTCACAGGACAACTGTAGGAGTCTCTATTCTGCTTTTCTCATTTCCAGCCTCAGACTGCCATCTGCTCCAGTCCATCCTCCAGGCTTTCACTGGAGTGATCTTTATACAATCGGAAAGTAACTGAACTTTCAATCGCTCTCCATCAAATCCCAACCTTGCAGTGAAACTCATCTTTGCATATTGTCACATCTGCTCCCTAAATGCAATCCTCTGAAAGCCTTGGTGGACAATGTAACATTGACAGGAAGTTTCGTGGGGAGAAGAGGAGAGAGTTACATCACACTCAGCTGAGCAGATCTTCCTAAAAATCTCCTGTAAACATCTAGGTTTGTTGCAACATTCCTCTCCTGACCTGTAGCAGCTGCCTCAAATACCCTCCAAGCTGGAAACAGATAAAAGCTAACTTAAAAACCAGACCTCAAGGAGAGCCCCTTTCCCAACTCAATCCCCCTATCCAGCCTGCAGATAGGCTGTATCTGTGTGCATCACAAATCTGATTAAGGTCAAAACAAAACAAAATACTTTGCCGTCTTCCTTCTGCTCTCCAGATAGATACCAAACTTAGCCTGGCTCAGGAGATCCTGTCTACCCTGATCTGCCCCTTCCTCTTGTTTCCTACACACCAGAAATCCTGGGTGAGGAAGCACCTAAATCCCCGGAAGCAAACCAAGTTCTTTCTAGTCTATACCCTACATGCTGCTGCTATTTTCCCGGAACATCCTTTCCCTCTGCTTGCTTGTTCTACCAAACTCTGTTCAGGTGTCCTCTCATCCAGTATGTCTTCTTCTCCCCCTGCCTGGGTTAGCGTCTTGTACTGTTGTCTTTGTCCTGTACTTGAGGGTTGTTTTAGCTCCTCTATGAGCTGTGTGAGAACAGAAGTAGTGTCACCCTCATCCCTGGGTCCTCTGCACCTGGCGCAGGACAGGCCACAGGTTGAGTGAATTACTGATATGGTCCCCTCGTAGTTGATGATAGCTCATCCAAGAGTCTAGCCACTGACATATTCAAACAAAGAAGCTGTTCTAAAGGGGCTTAAATGGCCCCACCTTTTAAAAAGTCATTCATGTCATTGTACACAGTGAGGCATAGTTTTCCCCAGTAGCAACTTGTGACAGTGTGGTGGGCAGAACTGCAAAACAAGAAGTGACTGGTTCGTGAAGGTCCACCTACTGACCCCAGCGAGGAAGAGTGTGGACTGAGGCAGCCAGTCTCAGTTCTGATGTGGAATGGCTGGTGATACATGGCGCTCGCGCGCGCTCTCTCTCTCTCTCTGTATATATATATGTGTATATATATATGTATACATATATATATAGACAGTATAATAGAAAGCAAAACCAGGAACCAGCATCCAGGAAATGTCAGGATTAAATTGGCTTTTCTTCCCTATTATTTTGGTCTCTTGGAGTTAAGACTTATAACTCTGGAAATATTATTGATTAAGAACAGGTTGGGTCCCACACAGTTTGGGTAAATGTCTCTCCAATTTATGGCAAATGTGGGTACTGATGAAAACTCAGGATGTGAACAGTTGCTGGACCCACTGAAAACTACTGTATTCTGGAGAGGGAATACTTGGTGAGAAAATACACCGTAATTCTTAATAGCCTCTCTGCAGATACCTTGTTTCTCCAAATTGTTCCTGCGTAATTTCCTCCTTTCATCTTCCCTATAACCATATCCTCACTCAGAACTGGTTACATAATTTGTGGGACCCTGAGCAAGTGAAAATGTGGAGTCCTTTGTTGAAAAATTAAGAATTTCAAGATGGTCATAGCAAAGCATTAAACCAAGCATTGTGCCCTCTGGCGCCTCCACTAACTAGTTGCAAGTCCCTGAAGCCAGCCCTGCCCTCGATCATTCTATACATTTACTGGAAGAATTTTATACGTCCGGCTCTGTCCTTAGCACTGGAGATTAAATAGGAAGGAGACACAGTCTTGCTCTCTAATAATAACAACAATAAGTATAGTGATGAGAATGGCAGCGAGTACAAAACTAGCAAACATTTATTGAGAACTTATGTGTTAGGTACTGCACTGAGTGCTTTATATGAATTACTCCTCTGATTCACTCCTCACACTGTTTTATAGATGTGGAAACTGAGGAAGGCTAAGTGACTTTTTTTCCTTCTAATTCTAGGAATTTGTTTATCTTAAGTTATCCAATTTGTTGGCATACTATTATTCATAGTACTCTCGTAATTATTTTTTATTTTTTTATTTTATTTTTAAAATTTTATTTATTTATTTATTTTAAATTTATAATTTATTGTCAAATTGGTTTCCATATAACACCCAGTGCTTCTCCTCACAAGCGCCCCGTCCATGACCATCATCCCCTCCCCCCGCCCCTTCCCCCTTCAGCCCCCGGTTTCTTTTTCTACACTGTTGGTGGGAATGTAAACTAGTTTTTTTTTATTTCTATGTGATCAATAGTAATGTTCCCTCTTTCCTTTATTTCCTTTATTTTTTTTAGTTTTTATTTAAATTCCAGTTAGTTAACCTACAGTGTACTATTAGTTTCAGGTGTACAAGTTAGTGATTCAACACTTACACACATACTTACATACAACGCCTGGTGCCCGTCACGACTGCAGTCCGTAATCCCCGCCTCCTACTTCACCCATCCTCCCACCTGTCTCCCCTCTGGTAACCATCAGCTTGTTTTCTATAGGTAAGAGTCTGTTTCTTGGTTTTCTTCCTCTCCCCCCACCCATACTTGTTTGTTTTGCTTCTTAAATTTCACATATGTGTGAAATCGTATGGGATTTGTCTTTCTCTGACTGACTTGTTTTGCTTAGCATAATACTCTCTAGCTCTGTCCATGTTGTTGCAAATGGCAAGGTTTCATTCCTTTTTATGGTTGAATAATATTCCTCGGTGTGTGTGTGTGTGTGTGTGTTTGTGTGTGTGTGTGTGTTTCACAACTTCTTTATCAATTTATCCATGTTGAAGGACATGGGCTATTTCCATAGTTCGGCTATTGTAGATAATCCTGCTGTAAACATTGGAGTGCATGTATCCCTTTAAATTAGTATTTTTGTATTTTTGGGTAAATGCCTAGTAGTGCAGTTACTGGATCATAGAGTAGTTCTATTTTTAACTCTTTGAGGAATGCCTATATTGTTTTCCAGAGTGCCTGCACCAGTTTTCATTCCCCCCAAGAGTATAGGAGAGTTCCCCTTTCGCCACATACTCACCAACACCTGTTGTTTCTTATGTTGTTGATTTTAGACATTCTGACAGGTGCAAGGTGATATTTCATTGTGGTTTTCATTTGTAGTTTCATGATGATCAGTGATGTTAAGCATGTTTTCATGTGTCAGTTGGCCATCTGTACATCTTCTTTGGAAAAATGTCAATTCAATTCATGTCTTCTGACCATTTGTTGATTGTTTCCTTCACTGTGCAGAAGCGTTTTATTTTGATAAAGTCTTTTTTTTTTAACTTGGATATTTTTATTTATTTATTTATTTATTTATTTAATAGTTTATTGTCAGATTGGTTTCCATATAACACCCAGTGCTCCTCCCCACAAGTGCCCTCTTCCATTACCACCACCTCCTTCCCTCCCCCCTCCCCTTCAACCCTCGGTTCATTTTCAGTATTCAATAGGCTCTCAAGTTTTGCATCCCTCTCTCTCCCCAACTCTCTTTCCCCCTTCCCCTCCCCATGGTCCTCCATTTGGTTTCTCCTGTGCACTCATAGGTGTGACAGGAGAACAGGAGAAACCTAATTGATGAAGTCTTAATAGGTTATTTTTGCTTTTGTTCCCCTTGCCTCAGGAGGTATATCTATTAAGAAGTTGTTGTGGCCAATGTCACCTGCCTGTGTTCTCCTCTAGGATCTTAATGATTTCAGGTTTCCCAGTATTTAATCCATTTTGAATTTATTTTTGTGTATAGTGTAATAAAATGGTCCAGCTTCATGCTTTTGCATGTTTCTGTCTAGTTTTCCCAACACTATTTGTTGAAGAGACTGTCTTTTTCCCATTGAATATCTTTTCCTGCTTTGTCAAAGATTAATTGACCATACAGTTGTGAGATCATTTCTTGATTTTCTGTTCTGTTCTATTGATCTATGTGTCTATTTTTGTGCCAGTACCACACTGTTTCCATTACTACAACTTTGTAATATAACTTGAAGTCTAGAATTGTGATGCCTCAAAAAAAAAGCTTTTCTTTTCTTTTTCAGAGTTGCTTTGGCTATTTGGGGTCTTTTGTGGTTTCATACAAATTTAGGATTGTTCCAGCTCTGTGAAAGATGTTGGTGGTATTTTGATAAGGATTGCCTTAAATGTCTAAATTGCTTTGGGTAGTGTAGACATTTTAACAATATTTGTTCTTCCAATCCATGAACATGGAATGTCTTTCCATTTCTTTGTGTCCTCTTCAGTTTTTTTCATCAGTGTTTTATACTTTTCAGAATATAGGTCTTTCACTTCTTTGGTTAAGTTTATTCCTTGGTATCTTATGGGTTTTTGTGAAATAATAAATGGAATTGATTCCTTAATTTCTCTCTCTGTTATTTCATTATTAGTGTATAGAAATGCAGTAGATTTCTGTATGTTGATTTTGTATTCTGTGACCTTACTGAATTTGTGTATCAGTTCTAGCAATTTTTTGGTGGAGTCTTTCAGGTTTTTATATATAGTTATGTCACCTGCAAATAATGAAAGTTTGGCTTATTCCTTGCAAATTTGGATGTCTTTTATTTATTTTTGTTGTCTGATTGCTGTGACTAGGAGTTATATAATAATAATTGAATAATTAATATTAAAAATAGTGGTTAGAGTGAACATCTCTGTCTTCTTGCTGACTGTAGAAGAAAACCTTTCAGGTTTTCCCCATTAAGGAAATACTAACTGGATTTTTTGTGTATGGCCTTTATTTTTATCCATTTATTTTTTGTGTTTCTTTTCCTTATGAACTTCCTTTAAAAATATTTTTTAAATTAATAGTTTATTGTCAAATTGGTTTCCATGTAACACCCAGTGCTCTTCCCCACAAGTGCCCTCCTCCATTACCACCACCTCTTTCCCTCTCCCACTCGCCCTTCAACCCTCAGTTCATTTACAGTATTCAATAGTCTCTCAGATTTTATATCCCTCTCTCTCCCCACCTCTCTTTCCCCCTTCCCCTCCATTTCTTATTTAATTTATTTTTTAATTTACATCCAAGTTAGTTAGCATATAGTGCAACAATGATTTCAGGAGTAGATTCCTTAATGTCCCTTGCCCATGTAGCCCATCCCTCCCCACACCCCCTCCAGTAACCCTCTGTTTGTTCTTCATACTTAAGAGTCTCTTATGTTTTTTCCCCTCCATCTTTTTATATTATTTTTGCTTCCTTTCCCTTATGTTTCTCTGTTTTGTATTTTAAAGTCTTCATATGAGTAAAGTCATATGATATTTATTTTTCTCTAACTGACTAATTTTGCTTAGCATAATACCCTCTAGTTCCAACCACAAAGTTGCAAATGGCAAAATTTCATTCTTTTTGATTGCCGAGTAATACTCTAGTGTGTGTGTGTGTGTGTGTGTGTGTGTGTGTATACATATATATGTATATATATGTGTGTGTGTGTGTATGTGTGTGTGTATATATATATATATATATATATATATATATATATATATATATGGTAGAGGGATATACTTTCCCTCCCTAGATGCCAAGCTGGGGCTCTCCCGTCCTGAACCCTGTCGCTGGACTACACCGTGCTTCTCCTCCTCAGTGCGTACATCATCTGTCTCCATTGCAATCTGCAGGCGGTACTAGGGGCTCAATTCAATCTCCATTGCAATCTGCAGGAGGTACTGGGGCTCCCGCTGACGAAACTCCTCTGAGTTGTCCTTCTCCAAGGGCACTGTCTAAGAAGAAAGGCTGCTATCATAGGTGGTCTTCACACCATAGTATAAACATACATGAACATACATATATATATGTACATACCACGTCTTCTTTATCCATTTATTCATCGATGGACATTTGGGCTCTTTCCATACTTTGGCTATTGTTGATAGTGTTGCTATAAACATTGGGGTGCATGTGCCCCTTTGAAACAGCATACCTGTATCCCTTGGATAAATACCTAGTAGCGCAACTGCTGGGTTGTAGGGTAGTTCTATTTTTACTTTTTAAAAATTTTTTATAGTTTATTGTCAAGTTGGTTTCCATACAATATCGAGTGTTCATCCCAACAAGTGCCCTCCTCCATGCCCATCATCCATTTTCTCCTTTCCCCCACTCCCATCAACCCTCAGTTTGTTCTCAGTATTTAAGAGTCTCCTTTGGTTCATCTCCATCCCTCTCCTTAAATATTTTTTCCCCTTCCCTCCCCTATGGTCCTCTGTTAAGTTTCTCCCGTTCCACATATGAGTGAAAATATATGGTATCTGTCCTTCTCTGCCTGACTTATTTCACTTAGCTTAACACCTGCGAGTTCCATCTATGTTGCTACAAATGGCTAGATTTCATTCTTTCTCATTGCCATGTAGTATTCCATTGTATATGTAAACCACATCTTCTTGATCCATTCGTCAGTTGATGGACACTTAGGCTGTTTCCATGATTTGGCTTTTGTTGAAAGTAGTGACATGAGCATTGGGGTACATGTGTCCCTGTGCATCAGCACTCCTGTATCCCTTGAGTAAATTCCTAGCAGTGCTATTTCTGGGTCATAGACGAATTCTCTTGTTAATTTTTTGAGGAACCTCCACACTGTTTTCCAGAGTGGCTTCACCAGTTTACATTCCCAACAACAATGTAGGAGGGTGCCCGTTTCTCCACATCCTCACCAAATGAAATGATATGTTCATTTTAGCCACTCTGACCAGTGTGAGGTGGTATCTCAGTGTGGTTTTGATTTGTATTTCCCTGATGCTGAGTGATGCTGAGCATCGTTTCATGTGCCTGTTGGTCATCTGGATGTCCTCTTTAGAGAAGTGTCTGTTCAAGTCTGCCCATCTCTTCACTGGATTATTTGTTTTTCAGGTGTGGATTTTGGTGAGCTCCTTATAGATTTTGGATACTACCCCTTTATCTGATATGTCATTTGCAACTATCTTTTCCTATTCCATCAGTTGCCTATTAGTTTTGTTGTTTCCTTTGCAGTGCAGAAGCTTTTTATCTTGATGAGGTCCCCCTAGTTCATTTTTTCTCTTGATTCCTGTGCCTTTGGGGATGTGTCAAGTAAGAAATTGCTGCGGTGGAGGTCAAGGAGGTTGTTTCCTACTTTCTCCTCTAGGGTTTTGATGGTTTCCTGTCTCATATTCAGGTCCTTTAGCCATTTTGAGTTTATTTTTGTGAATGGTGTAAGAAAGTGGTCTAGTTTCATTCTTCTGCATGTTGCTGTCCAGTTCTCCCAGCACCACCTGCTAAAGAGGCAGTCTTTTTTTCTATTGGATACTCTTTCCTGCTTTATCAAAAATTAATTGACTGTACATTTGTGGGCCCAGTTCTGGGCATTCTATACTATTCCGTTGGTCTCTGTATACTGTCTTGATGATGACAGCTTTGTAGTAGAGGCTAAAGTCTGGGATTATGATGGCTCCCGTTTTGGTTTTCTTCTTCAATATAACTTTGGCTATTTGGGGTCTTTTGTGGTTCCATACAAATTTTAGGATTGTTCTAGCTTTGAGAAGAATGCTGGTGCAATTTGATTGGGATTGCATTGAATGTGTAGATTGCTTTGGGTAGTATTGACATTTTAACAATATTTATTATTCCAAGCATGGAGTGATTTTCCATTTCTTTGTGTCTCCTTCAATTTCTTTCATAAGTTTTCTATAGTTTTCATCATACAGATCTTTTACATCCTTGGTTAGGTTTATTCCTACGTATTTTATGGTTTTTCATGCAATTGTGAATCGGATCAGTTTCTTGAATTCTCTTTCTGTTGTTTCCTTATTGATGTATAAAAATGCAACCAATTTCTGTACATTGATTTTGTACCCTGTGACTTTGATGAATTCATGGATCAGTTGTATCAGACTTCTGGTGGAGTCTGTTAGGTTTTCTGTGTAGACTATCATGTCATCTGTGAAAAGTGAATGTTTGACTTCATCTTTGCCAATTCTGATGCGTTTTATTTCCTTTTGATGTCTTATTGCTGATGCTATGACTTTCAGCCCTATGTTAAACACCAGTGTTGAGAGTGGATATCCCTGTCGTGTTCCTGATCTCAGGAGGAAAGCTCTCAGTTTTTCTCCATTGAGGATGATATTAGCTGTGGGCTTTTCATAAGCTGCTTTTAAGATGTTAAGTAAGTTTCTTCTATCCCATCTTTCTCGAGGGTTTTCATTAAGAAAGGATGCTATATTTTGTCAAATGTTTTTTCTGCATCTATCGACAGGATCATATGGTTTTTATCTTTTCTTTTGTTAATATGATGTGTCACATGGATTTATTTGCAAATATTGAACCAGCACTGTTACCCAAGAATGAATCCCTCTTGATAATGGTGGATAATTCTTTTTATATGCTATTGAATTCTATTTGCTAGTATCTTGTTGAGCATTTTTGCATATTAATCAGGGACATTGGCCTGTAGTTCTCTTTTTTTTGTTGGGTCTGTCTGGTTTGGGAATCAAAGTGATGCTGGCTTCATAGAATGAGTATGGAAGTTTTCCTTCCATTTCTATTATTTGATATAGCTCTGATTTAAATGTCTGATAGAATTCCCCAGGGAAGCCATCTGGCTCAGGGCTCTTATTTGTTGGGTGATTTTTGATAACTGATTAAATTTTTTCACTAGTTATGGGTCTGTTCAGATTTTCTACCTCTTGCCGTTTGAATTTTGGACGTGTGTGTGCATTCAGAAATTTGTCCATTTCTTCTAGGTTGTCTAGTTTGTAGGCATATAATGATTTTTAGTATTCCCTGATGAATGCTTATATTTCTGAGGGATTGGTTGTAATAAATCCATTTTCATTTATGATTCTGTCTATTTGGGTATTCTCTCTCTCTTACTCTCTTTTTTAAAGAAACCTGGCTAGAGGTTTATCAATTTTGTTTATTTTTAAAAAAAACCAACTCTTGATTTCATTGATCTCTTAACTGTTTTTTGGGATTCTATATTATTTATTTCTGCCCTGATCTTCAGTATTTTTCATCCTCTGCTGGGCTTGGTGTGTTCTTGCTGCTCTGCTTCTAGCTCCTTTGAGTGTACCTTTAGGTTTTGTATTTGTGCTTTTTCTAGTTTCTTGAAATATGCCTGGATTGCAATGTATTTTCTTCTTAGGACTGCCTTTGCTGCACTCCAAAAAGTTTGGATTGTTGTATTTTCATTTTCATTTGTTTCCATATATTTTTTAATTTATTCTTTAATTGCCTGGTTGGCCCATTCATTTTTAGTAGGGTTTTCTTTAACTTCCATGTTTTTGGAAGTTTTCCAGACTTTTTCCTGTGATTTATTTCAAGTTTCATAGCATTGTGATTTGAAAGTGTAGATGGTATGATCTCAATTCTTGAGATCTTGAGGGTTGCTTTATGACCCAATATGTGATATGTCTTGGAGCATGTACCATGTGCACTTGAGAAAAAGTTACTGCCATAGCTTTGGGATGTAGAGTTCTAAATATATCTGTCAAGTCCATCTGTTTCAATGTGTCATTCAGGTCTTTTGTTTCTTTAGTGATTTTCTGTCTAGTTGATTTATCCATTGCTTTGAGTGGAGTATTAAAGTCCCCTGCAATTAGCACATTCTTATCAATAATATTGCTTATGTTTGTGATTAATTGTTTTATGTATTTGGGTGCTTCCAAATTTGGTGTATAGACATTTATAATTGTTAGCTCTTTCTGATGGATAGACCCTGTATTTATTATATAATGCCCTTATTCATCTCTTGTTACTGCCTTAACTTTAAAGTCCAGTTTGTTCGATATAAGTATGGCTACTCCAGCTTTCTTTTGATTTCTAGTCACATAATAGATATTTCTCCATCCCTTCACTTTCAATCTGAAGGTGTCCTCATGTCTGAAATGAGTCTCTTGTAGATGCAGATAGACGAATCTTGTTTTTTTAAAATCCATTTTGATACCCTGTGTCTTTTGATTGGAGCATTTATTCCATGTACATTTAATGTTATTATTGAAAAATATGGATTTAGAGTCATTGTGTTCTCTGTAGGGTTCATGCTTGTAGTGGTGTCTCTGGTACCTTGGATTCTTGGCTGCATATTTTTTCTGTTCATCACATTAAAGATTTTCTGCCATTCCTTTCTGGCCTTTCAAGTTTTAGTAGATAGGTCTGTTACTACCCTGATGTGTCTCCCTTTGTATGTTAGGACCTTTTATCTCTAGCTGCTTTCCAAATTCTCTCTTTATCCTTATATTTTGCCAGTTTCACTATGATATGTCATGCCAAAGATGGATTCAAGTTATGTCTGAGGGGAGTTTTCTGTGCCTCTTGGATTTCAATGTCTGTTTCTTTCCCTAGATTGGGGAAATTCTTGGCTATAATTTGTTCAAGTACCCTTTCAGCCCCTTTCTCTCTGTCTTCTTCTGAAATTCCTGTGATATGGATATTGTTCTGTTTGATTGCATCACTCAGTTCTTTAGTTCTCATTTTGTGCTCCTGGATCATTGTCTCTCTTTTTTTCTTGGCTTCCTCTTTTTCTATAATTGTATCTCCTAAAATTTTTTAAAATGTTTATTTATTTTTGAGAGACAGAGAGAGACAGATTATGAGCAGGGGAGGAACAGAGAGAGACACACACACAGAACCAGAAGCAGGCTCCTGGCTCTGAGGTGCCAGCACAGAGCCTGAGCCATCCAGCGCCCCTGTAATTGTATCTTCTAATTCACCTATTACCCCTCGCACAGTGGCCACCTCCATTTTATATGCACCTCATTTATAGAATTTTTTAATTTATCACAACTATTTTTAAGGTCCATAATCTTTGTAGCAATAGCATCTCTGCTGCCTTCTATGCCCTTTTCAAGCCCAGTGATTACTTTTTTGACTGTTGTTCTAAATTCTTGCTCAGTTATGTTGCTTATGTCTGTTTTGACCAATTCTGTAGCTGTGACTTCGTCCTGGAATTTCTTTAGAGGAGAGTTCTTGCATTTCACCATTTTGGCTAGCTCTCTGTCTCTTGTTTTAAAAGCTTTTTATGTGCTCTGCACCTGTGAGTACTGCTATATAAAAGGAAGCTCATAGTCTGTTCAGGGCCTGTCTGTTAAGGAAGGGTTCTCTTAATGGTGTACCTTGGTCTTTCTTGTTGTGCCTTTGGTTATTTTATTTCCCTACTCATATTAATATTTGGGACTCTCCACCATGTGTACTTTGGTTTGTTTCTTGAGGTAGCCCTGAGCAGAGACTCACAGAAGAAACCACCTTGAGAATCTGTAGCAAGGTAGGAAAATTGGAATTGCAATTCACAAATTGCTTGAAGCTCAGTGTGGCTAAGTCAGGAGTTAACTTCCAGGAGTTTGACCAGATTCAAGGTGAATACTGAACAAAAATCTCCTGACACTTCTGTCAGAGAGAGGGGAGAAGGAACCATTTTGAAATACACAGGAACATTTTATTCTATTTTTAATTTTTTGAGGAACGTCCATACTGTTTTCCAGAGTGGTTGCACCAGTTTGCATTTCCACCAACAGTGCAGAAGAGATCCTTTTTCTCTGCATCCTTGCCAACATCTGTTGATGCCTGAGTTGTTAATGTTAGCCATTCTGATGGTTGTGAGGTGGTATCTCATTGTGGTTTTGGTTTATATTTCCCTGATGATGAGTGAGGTTGAGCATTTTTTCATGTGTTGGTTGGCCATCTGAATGTCTTCTTTGGAGAAGTGTCTATTCATGTCTTTTGCCCATTTCTTCACTGGATAATTTGTTTTTGGGGTGTTGAGTTCAATAAGTTCTTTATTATTTTTGGATACTAACCCTTTATCTGATATGTCATTTGCAAATATCTTCTCCTATTTCATCCGTTGCCTTTTAGTTTTGCTAGTTGTTTCCTTCGCTGTGCAGAAGCTTTTTATTTTGATGAGGTCCCAATAGTTCATTTTTCCTTTTGTTTCCCTTGCCTCCAGAGACGTGTTAAATAAAAAGTTGCTGTGGCCAAGGTCAAAGAGGTTTTTGCCTGCTTTCTTCTTGAGGATGGCTTCCTGTCTTAGATTTAGGTCTTCCATTCATTTTGAGTTTATTTTTGTGTATGATGTAAGAACGCGCTCTGGTTCATTTTTCTGCATGTCGCTGTCCAGTTTTCCCAGCACCACTTGCTGAAGAGACTGTCTTTATTCCATTGGATACTCTTTCCTGGTTTGTCAAAGGTAAGTTGGCCATACGTTTGTGGGTCCATTTCTGGGTTTTCTATTCTGTTCCATTGATCTGAGTATATTGTCTTGATAATTACAGCTTTGTAATACATTTTGAAATCCCATATTGTGATGCCTCTTGCTTTGGTTTTTTTTCCTCAAGATTGCTTCAGTTGTGTATGGCCTATATTATGTTGAGGTATGTTCCCTCTATACTTACCTTGTTGAAGGTTTTTTTTTTTTTATCATGAATGGGCATTGTACTTTGTCAAATGCTTTTTCTGCATTTATTGAAATGATCGTATGATTCTTGTCCTTTCTTTTATTAAAATGTGTTATATCACATAGATGGATTTGCAAATGTTGAGCAACCCTTGCATCCCACTTGATCATTGTGGATGATTCTTTTAATGTATTGTTGGATTTTTTTTTGCTAGTATTTTGTTGAGGATTTTTGCATTTATGTTGATCAGAGATACTAGCCTGTAATTCTTTGTTTTAGTGGAGTCTTTATCTGGTTTTGGTGTCAGGGTAACGCGAGCCTTGTAGAATGAATTTGGAAGTTTCCCTTCCTTTTCTATTTTTTGGGATAGTTTGAGGATAAGTATTAACTCTTCTTAAAATGTTTGGTAGAGTTTGCCTGTAAAATCGTCTGGCCCTTGACTTCGGTTTTTTGGGAGGATTTTTATTACTGACTCAATTTCTTTGCTATTTATTGGTCCATTCAAGTTTTCTATTTCTTCCTGTTTCAGTTTTGGTAGTTTATATATTTCTAGGAATGTATCCATTTCTTTCAGGTTGACCAGTTTGTTGGCACATAAATTTTCATAATAAATTACCTCTTTGATGTTAGCAACTTGGCAGTGGAGTTGGGTCTTAAACCCAGGTTTGTCTCTTTTCTAGAGTTTTGGCCTTTGTTCTTTTCCCTTCCCTTCACCTAAACTATTATTTTCATTCTGGTTATTTGGGTTTCGCTGGAGGATTTTGGATATTTTCTTTCAAGGTTGCCCTCACTCATTTATAGCTCTCTGCTGCAGAGAACATCTGGCCTGGTCAACATTCATGCATGCAGCTACTACCCAGGGTACCATGCTTTGCCTTTTTCATGATTCTGGATGCCTTGTAAATGAGGCTTTACCAGGTTGAGTTTGAGAATAGCTGTTGCATCATTCACACCATTCACTTCATCCTGGGATCCTTTCTTAAGCCATGCCCAAACTTCTTAAAAACTTTATTTACTTTCAGAGACTAGTGGAGTCCAGCTGGTCCATGCTCCCAGCACTGTGCCTTCTAGTCCCTATTCATCCCCCCCATTCTTTCTTGCATACTCCAAGGATGTGTCTGTGTGAGGAGATTGCTGTAAAATCCATGTTTAAGTGTTGGGATAAAATACTCCATGGCAAGAGATACAGATGGTTTGTAAAAGTAGTTTTGGGAACTATTTATGTCAGAAACAGTTTAAAATGTGTAGGTTGTGTGAGTAGCAAAGAATGCAAATTTCAAATAATATCTAGCCAGCAGCTACGGCGGGAAACACCTAACTGGAGGGAAGATGTGTCTAGGAGTTGAGAAGAAAGCTGCTTTCATTGAAGAATAGCATGAGTCATGGAATTTTCACACTTAAGCAGCATGGTTTTTCTTTCTCTGCTTCTGCCAAATGAAAGAAAGAAAAGAAGAATGAGAGGGAAGTAGAGAGGACCGCTTTTCCATCCTTCTGATGGTTCATTCTCATGGCTGACAAAGAAGCCTCAGGTGCAGAGAAATTACCAGCAACTATAGGACCTGGAATGGAGAGGCATTTGATGTCATGCTGTTTTGTATTCTTAGGGATGTTTCCCAGGTCTTAATGGGAATTGATACCATGGTAAAAAATAATGTGAATTAGGAAGGGACTGTGCCAGGATATTTTCTGCAGTTGAGGCTTTACTACCCCTTCCTCAGGTGTAGTCAGTTACATGGTTTTACCTAAGTACCTTGTGCTGCTTTTACCCTTGGCTTGGTCCATCCCCAATAGGAAGTATATAAGAATCTTCAGGTTAGGTCATATATTTTCTTTATGATCTTCTTGGCCTGTGATTTATGTTGCTTCTTCTGTGTGATGACCAACAGTTCTGACTTGCTTGCTGTTTTTACCTCTGGTCCTGCTTGTTTCTTAATCTCTGCTGAATATCTGGATTTCTATTTGCTTTGACCTCCAGTCCTCCCCACTGAAGTGCCAAAGGTCAGGCTCTGCCTTAGTCAATGGCAGAGTTGACCCAGAAATGCCCTGGAAGACATTGGAATTGATTTCTTAACTACTTTAGTCAATGATAGTGCCACTAATATGTGCTATATTCAGTTGTTCAATATGTGACTTAAATAAAAGAGAATGGAAAAATTGTTTTTCAGTTCTTGATTTTAGTAAGCCTTGTGATAAAGGTACCTTAATAGAGGATGTTAAGAGACCACAGACCAGTCTTTTGAATAATTCCTTACACAACCAGTGTTTGGAAATGTGGTTTACATTGCTTTCACCTCCTGTCTAATACACATTTTTTACAAACCCCTTCCAGCTGGTGCTTTCCTCTCTGATCTTCATGTCTTCAGTCTCTCTTTGCTTGTCTACCCACAGATCAGACTAACTAAAATACCACTTTATCCTCAATTATCCCTTATGAACATCAGCTTATGTGGATGTCCCTGCTTAAGAGATAGAGCTGAGCTTTCCAGGCTGTGACCAGGCCTTGCTGTGTGTCCAAACAGATGTAATTTCTGGTATAGACACCCAGGCTCCAGGAGCTTTGAGGAGCCTCAGGATTTCACCAGGTCCTGCTCTTTGTCCTCCTGCATCCATGAGTCATGGAGTTTTCTTTCTTCCTTCCTCCCTCCCTCCCTCCCTCTCTCGTTTCTTTCTTTCTTTCTTTCTTTCTTTCTTTCTTTCTTTCTTTCTTTCTTTCTTTTCTTTTCTTTTCTTTTCTTTTCTTTTCTTTCTCTTTCTTTCTTTCTAACAGAACTGAATGAAGCTTAGGAGATTGCGTGACTTGTTTGGTTGAGCAGTGCAAAGCATCGGCAGGGCATGGAGGTTCTGTTCAAAGAGGGCTCAATGCTCACACATCACGTATTCATAGTTATGAGGGTGTCTGTGTTCTCCTACAGTCAGTGCTCCTGGACTTTCCATCAGGATTCTACTTCTGGCTCAAGCCATCAGCAGATAGCAGGGGTCCTATTTGTCCTGATATCAATCTCAGAACATTAGGAATACCATGAAGGTGCCAGTTTTCTTCTTGAGATCTGTGGAATCTCTTTGAGCCACTGATGTGGTCTGGCCAGTTGTCTTCCTTGACATATAAGTCCTACCACTCCTGCCTTTCTGCCTTGGGTCTGCAGTTACTGTTTGTGGTCCAAATGTCTGTTTCTCAACTCAGCAAATTCAGATCTGACAGGTCTGGCTCAGGCTCTGCCTGAGAGTGTCTCCCCAAACAGGTTAGGCTGTACTGCTTACTCCTAGCTCCAAATTCCTATAGCAGATCAGTCTGTGCTCTAGGATCAATATGCTGGGTGAAAGGGCTCTGGGGAGCAGAGGAAAGAGGCACTAGTTTCCTTCTGCTGCTATAACAAATTGCTACAAACTTGGTAGCTTAAAACAACACAAATTTATTCTGTTAGAGTTCTGGAGGTCAGGAGTCTAAAATCAGGGTATTGCTCCTTCTGGAGGCCTCTGCAGAGAACCTATTTCCAGTGTAGAGGCCACCTGTAGAGAGAATCCTGAATTTGATGGATTTTTCCTTCCAAAGAGTTGAGTTTTAAATTGGAAGTTACTGGTTCCTTGAACTGACAAGTGCAATTTTCTCTCCTGAATGAAAGTAGGTGCTCAGAAGCTAGGTTAAAATATGGATAAATGAAGGAGGTTACAGTATTACATACTTGATTTCCTTTATTGTTGTGACTTTGAAAAAAATCTACTACATGCATACTTTCAAACTGCTCTTCACAGAAATTGTACTAATTAGTGCTTTAGGTGGTTCTGCATACCTCTTTTTTTGGACCCTTGGCAATAATAACCACTGTTATTCAGTTTTTCATTATTTTTGGCAATTTAGTAGGGGAAGTGATAGTTCATTGTTGCTGTAGTTAGTACTGACAGAATTACAAGTAAAGTTAAATCTTTCTTTCATAGATCTTTGAAATATTTTTAAGTATGATAGGTATTTCCTAGGTTCTCTTCTCTGTTTCTAGAAAACTTCGTTTATGTTTTTGTTATTGTCAGAGAGGACTCATCTAAATTCTGCTCTCCCTCTTCCTTGGCAATAGGAGCGTAACACTGCACCCAGGTGCTGCTGGGCACTACATTTCCCAGGTTCCTTACAAGTAGATGTGAAAATGTGGTTAAAATCTCTTCAATGGACGTGAGTGGAAGTGATTTGTGCCCTTCCAAGTCTGGCCCATGAAACCTCCCAGAGAACAGCAACCAGAATGTCGTGGCAGCCACCTGGTGAAGTTGGTGGGCTCTCTTGCCAGGATGGTGGGGCACCCTGTGTCTGAGACTATTGCATGAGCAAGATTTAGCTTCCATTTTATTTGAGCCTTTGCAGTTTACTTTGCCTTACACAGTGCTAGCATATTTCATTTATTATTTGTTTTAAATCAAGTTCTTTCTCTCATTGAACTGTGAATAGAGTCCTGGTCTAGTCATTTTTGTAGCTTGTGGTACAGAGTTGGTTTTCAATAAATATAAATGAAATTAAATGTGTGAATGAATTAGTTGGATGTTTACATTAAATGACTCTTGCTGCTTCTCCTAGTTCAGTTCTCAGAGGCATTGTTCTCATTATCAAGGAAAAAAGGGGCACCATATATGTGAATTATATGTTAATACTCAAGCTGATTCCAGGACTTGTTTCCATATTTGTAAAATGTGATCTATTTTCTTACCTGGTAAGGCAGAGATCAGAAGCTGCTGATTGTATAATTTCCTGACCTCCAGGTGATGAGGAAGAAAATGGGTGTGGGTTGGTTGTTTACTGTGGTGTGACCATTACCACTTCAAATTGAGTTCATGTGAAACTTCAGGCCACCTGTCTGGAGAAGAGTAATTTTTTATCCCACACTAGAAGTTAAATGGGCCCACTGAGATCCAAAGAGCTTAACAAATCCTCTGCTTTGTCACAGTGAAGACCTTTGCCTAATGCAAGGTCTTATCCTGCACATTGCTAGGGGCCAGAAGATAGCCTGGTTAATCCCAACTGCTCCTACTTTCCTACAGTGTTCACTGAACTGGGTTTTTTGTCTGTGAATAAAATGGACCAGATTTGGGTTGGTTGCCATGGTGACGGTATCAAGAGCCTCTGGGCTCTCTATCTTCCTCTGCTGACAGCTCCCATGGCAATGAACCTCCTGTGGGGTGTGGGTGCCTCCATATACAACCTTATAGAATTGCCTTCCTAAGAACATAAAGTTTATTATAAAGACACCGGCCAGTTTGTAAGAGAAACAGGTCCCTGGTTACCCCTTTTGGGACATGGTTGTTTGATTGTACATGGCTTGCCTACATTATGACCTTAGGAATTCTTGTTAATTAGGTTCCAACAGAAATCCCTCTGGACCAGGGATGGTAGACTTTAACCTCCTCCTCTTCAGCCAGGACCAAAGTTTTCTGAGTTTGGAATTTGTTATTCCTAAGTAGGTTTGGAATTGTTAAGTCTAGCTACATGGAGGCAAATTCCTTCTTCTTGAGCTTGAGGGCGACATCTCTGCAGCTGTCCCAGGGTGAGAAATGTGGCTTGGTTCATTGGCTCCTTCCCAGGGTCAACCTGCTGCTTACCAAGGATACTCTAAAGGGGCCTCTGGAGCTCTTGGCTCAACCTTCTTGCCCTGATGGATGGCCTCACTCAAAATGATGTTCTAAGGAAGGTGGAATTGACACCTGCTTATCTAGGTTCAAGTGTCAAAAGCAATCTTTTTAACAGTCTATTTCCCTTTCCAAATAGTAGCCTTGTTTCTATACACCCGAATATCTATATAACATTAATTGTATAGTAACCATTTATGGGCCATATGCTGTCTCCAATTCAATTCTCTTTTGCAGACTAAACTTGGCCACATCTGGTCTGAACCACTTCAGTAACAACCTAACTGGTTCATCTAGTTCCACTCTTACCCCTCCAATCCATGCTCCACTGAGCAGCGAGAGAGGCTTCTTAAAATTCATATCTGATTAGGTAACAAGCTGGAAGCCTCCCAGTGACTTCTTCTGCCCTTGGCATAAGGTAGCTGGCAGGGCCCCGACTGCCTTCACAGTTTGTGTTCCACACTGTCCCATTGTTCCTGTGCTGGAGCCACACTGGACTGCTCTTGTTTAATCCCTGCACTAAGTTCACTTCTGCCACAGGGCCTTTACCCAGGCTCCCCCTGCTTGGTTCCTCTTCTTCTTTCTTTATCTTGTTGGCTCTTAGACATCTTTCAGATCTCAGCCTAAGTGACACTTTTGTGGGGGTGGAGGGATGCTTCCCTGACTCCCTAGGCCAGGCCAGGTTTCCCTGTTGGGTGCTTTCACGGCACTAAGGGATACATGTTTCCTTCGCAGTACTCTGTAGGTAATGACACATGATTTGTGTGATTATTTCCTTGCTAGGCTGTGGTCTGCAAGAACAGGGTCTGGATCTGCAGTTGTTCGTCATTGTATCTCTGTACCTAGCACCAGGCCTGGAATACGGAGGGGCTCAGTAAATGGTTATTGAGTGAAGACATGAGTCCTCATAATCTGTGGAAAAGTATGGATTATTATGGTTATATTACAGATGAACAAATTTAGGATAAAATCTCTCAGTATCTACTGATGGCTGATTAAAAGTTCCAAAAAGTTTAAAATATGATGTTAAATCCCAAGTGCTACTACTTAATAATTGCTATTTCTATTCTGTTTATGAGATTCAAAGAGATTCAGAGGAACTCAGGTGTCTCTGAAAAGCAGTCACAGCTGCTGCCAGAGATTGGGAGCATTTGGAAATGTGCAGAGGGAGGACATCAGAGCTTATGGAGGTCTAACCTTCTGCTCTAGGAAAGCATACATTTCAACTTGACATCTCTACCCAATCCAGCATCTTATTATGTAAACACATCTCTCTCATTCATCTGCATTCTCCAGTCTTGCCAACCCCAAAATTTCCAGTGAGAGTAGGTAGCCCGGTCTGAGATCCCATGGTGGTCTGCGGTTATTGCTTTTTGAGCACTTCATGGTGTGTTCATTACAATTAATTTTTCATGATGTTTCTAATTACAATTACTTTTGTGACTCCCCTGTTCTGCAAACTTCCCTTTTCACACGCACATCTCTGTGACCCAGCTCCTGGCACACAGTGCCTGGCATGGATGTTAGTGGTTCTTTACCCCAGCTGCACATCAGAATTGCACATTTGATTGTTAATGCATCCCAGTGCCTGGGCTCTGAGTCCATTTCAGATCTTACAGGTGAGTGTGATGTGTAGCCAAGTTTGTGAATACCTGGGCGAGATACTTAACACACATTTATTGAAGCAAACTAACTAGAATCTTTCTCTGAGTGTATATGAATGAACGTAGGGATGTGGGCAGTGTTGGGTCTAGGGAAGAATTGGTTTCAGCACCGGCAAACTTCTATGCTATTTCTTTCTCCTCCAGTGAACCTTGTGAATTCTGAGGGTCTGGATAGACTTGAGGAGTTGGAGGGCTTCCAGGGACAAAGTTGAGGGATGTTGTGGTTTTTCACAAAGACCTATTCCCCAGCTCCAATTCTGGGCTGAGCACAGGGGAGCAAGTCAGCAATTTATCGGTCTTCTACTGCCAAATGTAGTAACAGGAACATTTTTTTCCTGATTCTGCATGCTATTTGGAGGTCTAAATCAATTAATTTTTGTTAGGTTTTGCAGTTGATGCATTGATTTTTTTAAGTTCATTTATTAATTCATTTACTCCCTCAATAACTATTGATTGATTGTGAATATAGCATAATGCCAGCTCTATGGGTCACATGAAGGAAATGTGATACAGGTGCCCTGAGGAGCTTAAAATGTAGCAGGATAGATAGTATATGCACATATACAGTGGCTGTACATTTTACCATTAAAAGGACAGGATTTGAGCCAGACAGATTGATTATTGCCTCGCCTGCTATTTATTAGTGGTGGACCCTGGGAAACTTACTTTACCTCTCTAAGCCTTAGTTTCTTCATATGAACATTTCTCTTCTGTGAATGATAAGAAAAGCTATATCATAGGGTCATTGTGAGAATTAAATGAGGTCATTCCTATAAAGCATTTAGCATAGTAACTGGCACATAGTAAAAATTCAAGTAAGTGTTATTAGCTGTTATTATAGGAAAGATAGAAATCTGGGTAAGCCAGTGAGCAGGATTGAGAATAAAAGATATAGAGGAATTTAGAGACGGTAGAGATCGATGTGGTTGTGGGGAGTTGGGGAAGAAAGTCTCAGGAAAGTAAAAATTGAGCTGATTTGGGGAATGGTATGATCTGGAACAGTGTCAAGAGGTAAAGACATTCTGGGTGTGTGGGGTGGGGGAGGAAGGGAAGTCTGGCTAGGGGTGAGAGCACTTGCTATTTGAAGCGTGGCAAAACGGTTCATGATCGGCCCATACCCTCACCTCTGCTCCAGGAACGCGTGGGAGGCGGATATATTAATTGGTTATGTCCGCTAGTCCCCTCCGAACCCCATATTCAGCAAGCGTGGTGATTTATCGTTAAGGACCAAACATTCCAAAATGCCATTTGCAGAGCTGGGAAGGCTAAATTTAGCATAACAGTCCTGGGTGTTTAGAACTTCAAGTGAAATTCTAGATTCTGAGATCAGGTTAAGACCACTTTGGCCCTTTAACTGCAGTTAACATTTCCCTTGAAAAATTGAACCTTTAAAAGCCTCTATTTGACAACTAGCTTGCCAATATTTATGTTCCACTCCATTAGCATCACCAGGGCTGACTCTCCACTTTCAAAGATATGCATTCGGCTGGAAGAAATCACTGCTGTTTGCTCATTTCACATGCTCATACAAATATGGATGCGCTCTCTCTCTCTCTCTTTCTCTCTCTCTCTCTCTCTCTCTCTCACACACACACACACACACACACACACACACACACACACACACACAGAGCCTGCGCCTGGTCTATGTGCATGTGTATTTGGTCCCCTGGAAAACTTGTCCTGAATATCTTCTCTGTGTTTGAGTTCACTTGTCCTTATTTTCTTTAAGTCTTTCTTTTTCTTTATTAGCTACAAGTCTTCTGGAGAACTGAACAGCAATCTATTCTTATGCTCTAATATTTGGTTCAAAGGTTAATTATTTTAAATACATTTTGCTATCATAAGATCCCTAATGGGGATCCCGTGGGTTTCAGGGTTAAGACTGCTAGAATTGCCTTGTACCTCAGGGATCCAGACATGGACTTTGAGGAACATGAAGGAAAAGAAAAGAATAAGAACTTCATTTTAACCCAGATCCATAGACTGTTGATTAAAAAAAAGTCTACTATATTATGATAAGCCACCAAGTATGACTTTGGGTTTATTCTTTTCTACTAATTCAGAGCCCATCAGAAAATATACATTTAACTAGGTTAGTGATTTTTTAAAAAGTTGATTTATTTAATTTTGGTTGTGGCGGGGGGCGAGTGAGGGAGGGACACAGAGAGGTAGAGAGAGAACCCCAGGCAGACTCTGTGCTAACAACACAGAGCCAAACAAGGGGCTCAGCCTCACAAACCCAACCATGAGGTCATGATCTGAGCTGAAATCAAGAATTAGACGCTTAACCAACTGAGCTATCAGGTGCCCCACCAGATCATTGATTCATAATCCTTTTTAGGGGTGTATGTGAATAGGTGGGTAGTCTGTAGGAATGTGACAGAGGCTGTAGATGCCTTCTCCAGAAAAATTCATATAGACATGTTACACACATTTTCTGCGTACAATTCTCTTTGCTGCACTGCGAACATATCATTCACATAGTTAGAATGTTAAAACAATACTTAAAAAGTCTTTGTGATCCTCTTAATCTCCATTTGCATGCAAAAATTAATAGCCACTGCCTGAGAAACCTTAGTAAGTCATAATGTGCAAAGTAAAATGTAATTTAGTTCACAAGTGAGTTTCATAAGGGGCACCTTGAGCATCTGACTTTGGCTCAGGTCATGATCTCACAGTTCTTGAGTTCAAGCCTCACATTGGGCTCCCTGCTATCAGCCTCTCAGGTCAGAGCTTGCCTCAGATCATCTGTCCCCCTTTCTCTGCACCTCCCCCCCTTGTGCTCTTCCCCAAAAGAAATATTTAAAAAAGTGAGTTTCATAAGATTGCTGTTTGGTTAGAACAAGAGATTTAAAAAGTTTTTTAACGTTTATTTATTTTTCAAAGACAGAGAGACAAAGCATGAGCAGGGGAGGGTAAGAGAGAGAGGGAGACACCGAATCTGAAGCAAGCTTCAGGCTCTGAGTTGTCAGCACAGAGCCCTATATGGTACTCGAACTCACAAATCACAAGATCATGACCTGAGCAGAAGTCGCCCAGCCGCTTAACCGACTGAGCCACCAGGCGGCCCTATAGAGTGCTTCTTTTGACAAGATAATGCAAGTATCTTTCACATCCAATCAGTTTAGACTTTTCACTTGAGTAGTAACAAAGATAGCAAATTCTACTTACAGTAGTATTTGCTAACAGAAGAGTTAGAGTATTTGAGGTTATTCTGATGGATGAAGGTAGACTTGCATCAAAGAATACAAAATTCTCTAAAAATGCTTTGAGTTAAAATCATGTAATATTATTTTATTTGTCTTCAATTTAATGAGATCAACTTTGTCAATGTCTGAATCATTAATGTTGTCTTTGTTGTTATGAAAAGATCAGGACCATGCATTTTAATTTTCAATTCACCCAACAGAAGTATTCTTCAAGGGTTTCTTTGTCTGTCCATTTGCACCTGTACAAGAGCCAGCAAAGCCTTTTCAATCTTGTCTCTAGCTCCCAGATGCCCTTTCTCCAACAATTTAAGGAGCACCCAGCTGTCTTTCTCCAGGTACCTCTCCTCAGTGGTAGTCTGGTCAGGAGACTAAATTTTTTCAACAGCATCCACAATGGATCTGCTGGACCTTGAGTCAAGATGTATGGCTCATAACTCAGTGTGGCACAAGATGTCAGTCAAGTCCCTCAAGTCATGAGTGGAACTCTTTTTCAAATCAGTCCAAGAATGGCCTTTTGTAGTCATTTAAGCAAGGTAAAGCTTTCTGCCCAAAGTTAATCAATTGCTTCAACACTTGTACTTTAGAAAGCCAGTGAACTCCAGCATTTCTTTCTTTTTTAAATAGAAGCCCAGTTGACATATGATATTACAGTTGACTCTTGAACAACATGGGGACTGGGATGATGACCCCTGTGCAGTCAAAAATCTGTGTTTTTGACTTCCCCAAAACTTAATTACTAATAGCCTACTCTTGAATGGAAGCCTTATGTTAATAACAGAAACTATTGATTAACACATATTTTGTATGTTATATGTGTTATATACTATATTCTTACAATGAAATAACCAAAATGAAGAAAATGTTATTAAGAAAATTACAAGGAAGAGAAAGTACAGTTTAAACCCATGTTCAAGGGCCAACTGTATATTGGTTTCAGGTGTACAGCATAGTGACTTGACATTTGTGTACATTGTGAAACAACCAGCCCAGTAAATCTAGTTACCATCTGTCATCATACAAAGTTAACATAATGTTATTAACTACATCTATCATGCTGTACATTATATCCCATGGACTCACTTGTTTTATAATTGGAAGTTTTGTACCTCTTGACCCCTTTCACCCATTTCGTCCCTCCCAACCCCACTCCCTCTGGCAATTAGCAATCCGTTCTCTATGTCTTTGAGTCTAGGTTTTATTATGTTTTGTTTCTTTATTTTTTGTAGATTCCACATATAAGTGAAATCATATGGTATTTGTCACTCTTTGTCTCAAATATTTCACTTAGCATAACAACCTCTAGATCTATTAATGTTGTGGCAAATGAAAAGATTTCATTCTTTTTCATGGCTGACGTATTCCTGTGTGTGTGTGTGTGTGTGTGTGTGTGTGTGTGTGTGTGTGTGTGTATCACATCATCTTCATCCATTCATCCATTGATGGACACCTAGGTTGTTTCCATATCATGGCTATTGTAAGTAATGCTGCAGTAAACATAGGGGTGCATTTATCTTTTCCTATTAGTGTTTTCATTTCCTTCAGACAGAAAGCCAGTAGTGGAATTGCTGATCACATGGTAGTCCCATTTTAAATTTTTGGAGGAAACGCCATACTTTTTCATAATGACAGCCAATTTAAACCCCCACCAATAGTGTACCAGGGGACATTTTTCTCCGCATTCTTGCTACCATTTGTCCTCTCTTCTCTTTTTGATAATAAACATTGTGACAGGTGTTAAGGTGTAAGGTTTTGATTTGCATTTTGCTGATGATTAGTGATATTGAGCATCTTTTCATGTGCCTATTGGCCATTTGTACATTTTGGAAGATTGTCTATTCAGATCATCTGCCCATTTTTAAATTGGATTTTTAAAATTATTGAGTTGTATGAGTTCTTTATATATTTTGAATACTAATCCCTTATTGAATATATGATTTGCAAATATCTTCTTCAATGTAGCAGATTGCCTTTTCATTTTGTTGATGGTTTCCTACAATGTGTAGAAACTTTTTGGTTTGATGTAGCATCATTTGTTAATTTTGTTTTTGTTTCCTATGCTTTTGGAATCAGATTTTTAAAAAATCACTAAAATCAATGCAAAGGAGCTTACTGTCGATGTTTTCTTCTGGGAGTTGTATGGTTTCAGGTCTTAATTTAAATTTTTAATCCATTTTGAGTTGATTTTTATAGATGGCATAAGATAGTGGTCAAGTTTCATTCTTTTGCATGGAGCTGTCCAGTTTTCCTAGCAGCATTTACTAAAGAGATTGTTTTTCCCCATTGTATATTCTTGGCTCCTTTTTAAAAAAAATAATTGACTCTCTGTGTGTGTGTGTGTGTGTGTGTGTGTGTGTGTGTGTGTGTACATATATATGAGTTTATTTTTGTGTTTTCTATTCTATTCCATTGATATATATGTGTGTGTGTTTGCCAGTACAGTATTATTTTGATTACTGTGCTTTGTAGTGTAGTTTGAAATCAAGGAGCATGATACCTCTGATTTTGTTCTTCTTTCTCAAGATTGTTTTGGCTATTCAGGGATTTTTGAGGTACATATAAATTTTAGAATTGTTTTATCTAGTTCAGTGAAAAGTGCCACTGAAATTTTGATAGGTATTACATTGACTCTCTAGATTGTTTCTGGTAGCATGGACATTTTAACTGTATTTGTTTTTCCAGTCCATGAGCATGGAATATCTTTCCCTGTATTTATTTCATCTTCAATTTCTTTCACCAGTGTCTTATAGTTTGTAAAATGTACAGGTCTTTCACATCTGTGGTTAGATTTATTCCTAGGTGTTTCATTATTTTTGGTGCAATTGTAAATGGCATTATTTTTTTGATTTCTCATTCTGATAGTTTGTTATTAGTGTAGAAATACAATAGATTTTTACATATTAATTTTGTATCCTTTAACTTTCCTGAATTCATTGGTTAGTTCTAACTCATTTTTTTTTTCATTTTTGTTTTTTTGTTGGAGTCCTTAGGGTTTTCGATATATAACATCATGCCATTTGCACATGATGGTTTTACTTCTTCCTTTTAAATTTGTATAACTTTTATTTCTTTTCCTGCCTAAGTGCTGTTTCTAGGAATTTCAGTTTTATGTTGAATAAAAATGGTGATAATGAGCATCCTTCTCTTATTCCTGATCTTAGAGGGAAAGCATTCAGCTTTTCTCTGTTGATCATAATATTAGCTGTGGGTTTGTCATAAATGGCCTTTATTATGTTGAGGCACATTCCCTCCATATCCACTTTGTTGAGCATTTTTATCACAGATGTGTGTTGAATTTTATCGAATGCTTGTCCTATCATTGATTTCTAGTTTCATGCCAAAATTGTCGAAAAAGATGCTTGATATAATTTTAATCTTCTTGAATATTTGAGACTTGTTTTGTGGCCTAACATATGATCTATCCTGGAGATGGTCTATGTGTACTTGAAACGAGTGTGTGTTCTGCTGCTTTTGGAATGCTCTGTATATGCCTGTTAAATCCATTTGGCCTAATATGTTGTTTAAGGTTGATGTTTCCTTATTGTTTTTTGTCTGGATGATCTATCCAATGAGGTAAATGCAGTGCTAAAATCTTCTACTAGTATGATATTGCTGTCAGTTACTCCCTTTATGTCTGTTTATATTTGATTTAAATATTTTGGTGCTTCTATTTTGGATGCATGAATATTTATAAACATTATATTTTTTGTTGGATTGATCTTTTCATTACACTCTTTGTTTTAAACTCTATTTTGTCTGATATGAGTAGCTATATGGCTTTCTTTTCATTTCCATTTACATGGGGTATCTTTTTCCATATGTTTACTTTCAGGCACCTTCACTCACGAAGTGAGTCTCTTATAGGTGGTATATATATGGTTTTTGTTTGTTTGTTTTGTCCATTCAGTTACTGTGTCTTTTGATTGGAGAATTTAGCATATTTACACTTAAAGTAATTATTGATAGGTATGTACTTGTCGCATTTTGTTAATTGTTTTCTGGCTTTTTTTTTTTTTTTTTAGTTTCTCTCTGTTCCTTTCTTTTTCATTTTTTCCTCTTTCAGTTTAATGACTTTCTTTAGTGCTATATTTAGATTCTTTTCTTACTTTGCCTTGTGTGTATATTACAAGGTTTTGCTTTGTGGTCACTGTGAAGTTTCCATAAATCATCTTAGTAATGACAATAACCTAATAGTCTATGCTAAGTTGATAGTAACTTCTAAAGTTGAACATATTCCAAAGTTCTAAATTTTCACTGCTCCCCAATTTTGTATTTTTGATGTCATATTTTACAACTTTTAATTTTATGTATCCCTTAACTAAATATTATAGTTTTAGCTAATTATATTACCTATGTCTTTTTCATACTGCCTTTAGAAGTGACTATTCCACATCTACTATTTATTTACCTTTTTTCAGTGAACTTTTCCCTTTTTTTATATTTTTTTGTTATTGATTAGTACCATTTTGTTTCATCTTAAAGAAGTTCTTTTAGTATTTCTTTCAAGATCAGTTTAGTATTGATGAGGTCCTTTAGCTTTTCTTGTATGGAAAGCTCTATGTCTTCTTCAATTCTGAATGATAACCTTGTTGGGTAGAATATTACTGGTTGGACCTTTTTTTTTTCTTTCAGCACTTTGAATGTCATGGCACTCCCTTCTGGTCTGCAAAGTTTCTGCTGAAAAATCTGCTGATAGCCTTACATGGCTTCCCTTGTATGTAATACTCTGTTTTTCTCTTTCTTCTTGTAAGGGTCTCTCTTTAACTTTTGACATTTTAATTATAATGTGTCTTGGTGCAGTTCTCTGCATTTATCTTGTTTGGAATTCTGGGTTGCCTGGTCGTGGATGTCTGTTAGGGAAGTTTTCATCTATCACTTCTTCCAATAAGTTTTCTGCTTCATTCCCTCTCTTTCTCTTCCTCTGGGACCTGTATAGTGCATATATTATTTCACTTGATGTTGGCCCAGAGGTCCCTTAAGCTACTTAAAAAAATATTTTTTACCTTGATCCATTCTTCTACTTTATTCAGTCTGCTGTTGAACCCCTCTAGTGTATTTTTCAGTTCAATTACTGAGTTCTTCAGCTCTGTGACTTTTGTTTGTTACTTGTATCTTCTCTTTCTTTGTTGAAATTCTCACTGTATTCATTCATTCTTCTCCTGAGTTTGGTGAGCATCTGTATGACCATTATTTGGAATCCTTTATCAGGTAGATTACTTATCTCTGTATCAGTAACACCTTTTTCTGAGGTTTCCTCTTGCTCTTTTATTTGGAACATATGTCTCTGTTACCTCATTTGCTTCACTATCCTCATTTTGCTACACTATCTGTGTTCTTTCTAGATATTAGGCAAAACAACTACCTCTCTTAGTCATGAAGGGGCGGCTTTGTGTAACTGGTGATCCTTCTTGTTCAACCTTGCCCTAGTTCTTGGTTGCCTCTCAAACCTTTGTGATTGTCTAAACCATCTGATTTATTTTTGACATGTTCCCATTGTTGAGGTTGTGCCAAGACCTGTCAGTGATCCAAGGGGAGGAATCTCATTTAGCACCTAGTTTCTGGATGATTGGAAGCCAGACCCTCAGGCAGCAGCTTTTAAAGTATGCAAATATATACAGTCCTATGGGGCTGCATTTGTAATCCCTGATGGGCTCCAGACCAAGAGTTCTGGAGATGTTCCCTGGGTGACAGTTGCAAAAACTGGGACTCTAGATGAGTGTAAAAATCCCTTTCTGGGAAGTTTTGCTGAGCTGTTATGAGGTCAAGAGAGTGTATCAGGATGGTGTCATCTTTCTTATGTTCCCTGGGATTGCCTCCATAGCCTCTAGATGTGTTCCCTGGGAGTGCCTTCATAGCCTCTAGTCTGAAGCCTGTTCCTTAAGCTGAAGCTCCAGGCTAAGTAAATAGGCATTTTTTTCACTGAGGTTGTGTCTCAGTCTGCTGTATGTGCAGTGCTCTGGGTATAGTTGCATGCCAGGAACTGTCTTTCCAATTGTCATCTTCCTGTGGAGTTCAGGAACCAAGACCCTTTGGCTCAAGGACTAGGTGACCACAGAGTGCCCCCTGTTTAGACTGTGTGTACCTGCTGGGTTTAGCTAGACAGCTGTGGAATATAGGGGCTGGGCACACTCACTGGCTTCAGAAAGACAGTGGGAAAATGTCTTGACTTCATGCACTTTTAGGCTTTAGGAATGCAGCAGGCGAGTGCCTGTGTGTGCACGTACACCAGCTTTAGGCTGGTAGTAGAATGCCACAACCCCTTATGCTTGCCAGCCCCAGTCAGGGAGTGAGGGAGTGTCACAGTCCCCATGATTGCTGACTTTATCTAGAGAGTAGAAGAACTCCATGATCACTGATGTTTCTCTGCCCAAGCTGGGTGGCGGGAGGAGGGTAGGGGGTGAGGAGAGTGGAGAACAACCACCATGCTCACTGATTTTGTCCAGGCAGTAGGATAGTTCCGTGACTGCTCACCCCATCCTATCTTAGTAGGGTAGGGAGGATGCCACATTGGCGCCCACTCACATGTGCTAGCCATGTAGGCAGACTGTGGGATATTGTCATCTGCCAGTGACAATTTGAGCTGACTTCAGCGTAGGCTGTGATCTCACAGTTGGTGAGTTTGAGCCCAGCATTGGGCACTGTGCTGACAGCTCAGAGCCTGGAGCCTGCTTTGGATTCTGTCTCCCTCTCTTTCTGCCCCTCTCTGTCTTTCTCTCCTCTCTCAAAAACACCCATTAAAAAATGAAAAAAAAGCAAAATTTGACAAAAATTAATTTTTTTCCACAGAGACAAGTTTCAAACTATTTGGAAGGAGCTCAAATATGATAAGCCTCTCCTTTACTTCACTGATTCCTTCAAGTCCATTTAAAGATTCATAACTCTTAAATCTAGAAAAGACCTGTTTTGCTGAGAAAATTCAGAAAAGGTTGAAACTGTAATAAGAGGGGGAGTATATTCTTCCATTACTGTTTGAATAACATTCAGAAATTCACTTAAAGTCCCGAAAAGTCAGTGATTTGGTTCATCTTTGGCTCTTTTGCTACCAATAAGGCTGCCATAGAAATATAGCATACCTCTGTAAAGCATTTTCTAGGTTCATCTTATTCCCTGACTAAATGGGGTACTCCTCGAGGGTAGGAACAATTTTTTTTCACACTTTAAGGATTAATCCCTTGTGTGGTACTTGGCACATAGTGAGTTCCTCTAAATGCTTGAGGAGTGAGTAACTATCAAATGTTCTCAAATTAATCATTTAATAATAGAGTTTAAATACTCCTAAGAATAGAGCTCATCATCAGTACTTGATACATCTGACATTTATAAACTGTGCTTGCCTGCGGCCTTTTGTCTAGTATTAATTAGTTTAACCATTTCTGATATATTAAGATTCTATAATAAGGGCTCCAATCCCTCTTAAGAAAGACAGCCAGGGTTAATCATATAGGATGCCTCCTAAGAAGATAGCTGTAAAATGTGCATGTGTTTCTGCCAGGCTGCCAGGTTCCACAATGGGAGGGGGTCTTGGCCAGTCCAGAATATAAGGGAAAGAGCTTGTGATGGTCAGTGCCCTGATTGCTACTGGAACGTTCATTGTCCAAGCGCTTGTGTTTCCTTGAAGGCAGTGGTCTCAGCTGCTCCTGCACTTCACTCAATTGAGAGTGCTCTTCAGAGAAACATCATAGTCCTGGACAACCTCTTTTTGTTCTATCAAGAGGCCAGGCCAGGTTCTAACACCAGGGGCCGGCATCTGGGCTGAGGCTCTCAGCAGCACTCCTTACACCAGTGGAGGCCTCTGCCTCCGAGGTCTGCCAGGGAAAAGGATCATACAAACTGGAAAGGCTCCTCCCTAAGACTGATTCTTCCTGAGTCTGACCACTAACATTTTCACAGAATAGTTCACAAGTTTACTACGATATCTTTTCATCACTTTCCTAATAGCAAACATGTCAACCTATTAACTAAAGAAAAAACTTGAAAAGATATGACTTTTAGAGAATGTTCTCAGGGAGCACCCAGTCCTGGCCCCAATCATTACTGGGTTCTTTGTCTGCCCTCACCCCAAGAACAACAACTTTTTTACCTTCACCCCCTAGAGAGTGAGGGAGCATAATATCTTCAAAGATTTTTGGTTCTCAGAACAAGAGCTAGGAAGAGGGCCTTTTCAGGTAACTTCGGCTTTCTGCCCTGTAACACAGATACCCCCGAGACCAAAGAACATGAAAATAGTCTTCTTTGTGGAATGAGGAAAGAAAGATACAATGAGAATAGATTAATAGCTCACTAGTTATTCTGCCACACAGTCTTGTTGAATATCCTTAGTTGGATGTCAGAGGCTCCCAAAAATCTAGGATCTCAGGAATCACTCAGTGTTAGATCCATACTATATATCTCGACAATCAGAATTATTAGTAAGTAACTTTCTTTCTCCTATAGCTTGAAGTTTGCATGGATTAAATAATATTAGAAATATTTTCCTTCTATTTGAGATACTACTACTAAAGCAAAACATACAGGTGCATTTGGGTGGCTCAGTCAGATAAGTGTTTGATTACTGCTTTTGGCTCAGGTCATGGTTTAACAGTTGGTGAGACTGAGCCCTCTGTCAGGCTCTGTACCCACAGCATGGAGCCTGCTTGGGATTCTCTCTCTCCACCCCCTCCCCCCACTCTTTCTCTATCTCAAAATAAATAAATAAATTAAAAAAAAATGTACATCAATGGAAAGGCAGATGCTAACTTCCCTAAGATGTTACTTCTAGAATCCTGCCTGCTTTATTCTAATTTTAGTTACTAAATAATTGACAGTATTCTGTATCATAATCCTAAACTTACATTCAAAATATAATCAGAGATTTCATTCTTTTATAAAGTAAGTCAAGCTGGCCATATTTAAACTAGAAAGGGGTTAGCTATTTTTTAATACTTTTATTATAGTCAAGTGTTTGAAAGGATACACATTTCTCTTTAATTTCCATGAATTCCTAGGGGATTGATTGCTTTAACTGTCAAAAGCAAGAAGCTTGCTCCAGAGTGCCTGTGACACAATGTACCTTGTGGGATTACTGTTTTATTTAGTTTCCTTGCTTGATGAGCGCACACAGAGACAGCAGAGGCAAGCCCACCTGGAAGAGAAAGAGCAGCCACAGGAACAGAAGATGGCATTGCCTGTGCTGGGAGCAGACCACACCAGAGTGATCTCAGCACCTCTGGCCATCTTTGTTGTGCCATTGTGATTAAGGACATATACATTTCATGGGAATTCGAGTGACAAACTTCAAACAGTGCAACATAGAAACACTAATTTTCACTTATGGACAAAGTGTAAGGAATACAACTCCCCCTCAGTGAAAAGCAGCAACAATGGAAACCAGAGTACTCATTGTACAAAGAACAAACAAAACCCCAAAATGGTAAAGGGAAAGAAATAATGGAGATTAGAGCAGAAATAAAAACAGAAACTGGAAAAACAATAAAATGGATCAGTAAAAACAGGAGCTGGTTCTTTGAAAAAAAAAACACACAATGAAATTGATAAACTTTTAGCTAGATTCATACAAAAGAGAGAGAAAGGGAGGGAGGGAGAGAGGGAGGGACAGAGAGAGAGAGAGAGTGAGAGCGAGAGAGAGAACTCAAAATCAGAAATGAAAGAGGAGAAATAACAACGCCACAGAAATAGAACAGATTACAAGAGCATATTATAAAAAATTATATGCCAACAAACTGGGAAACATAGAAGAAATGGATAAATACCTAGAAATATATAGCCTTCCAAAACTGAATCAGGAAGAAATAGAACATAGAATAGACTGATTACCAGTAATGAAATTGAATCAGCAATTTAAAAAAATCCCAACACACAAAAGTTCAGGACCAGACGGTTTCACAGGTAAATTCTACTGAAGATTTAAAGAAGATTTGATACTCATTCTTCAGAGACTATTCCAAAAGGAAAAAAATAAAAAATAGAAGAGGAAAGAAAGCTTCATTTTATGAGGCCAGCATTATCTTGATACCATTGATACCAAAACCAGATAAAGACACTACAGAAAAGAAGAACTACAGGCCAGTTTCTCTGAGGAACAGAGATGCAAAAATCTTCAACAAATATTAGCAAACTGAATTCAACAGTACATTAAAAAAATTACCACAATCAAGTGGGAATTATTCCTGCATTGCAAGAGTGGTTTAGTATAAACAAATTCAGTCAACATAATACATCACATCAACAAGATAAAGGATAAAAACCATATGATCATTTCAATAGATGCAGAAAAAATCATTTTAAGTACAACATTCATTCATGATAAAAACCCTTAACAGAGTAGTTTAGAGGGACTATACTCAACATAATAAAGGCCATATATGAAAATGTACAGTGAACATCATACTCAATGGTGAAAAATAGAGCTTTTCCCTTAAGGTCAGGAACAAAAAAGATGTTCACTCTTATCACTTTTCTTCAACATAGCACTGAAAGTCCTAGTCACAGCAATCAGACAACAAAAAGAAATAAAAAGCAGCCAAATTGGTAAGGAAGAAGTCAAACTTTCACTATTTGCAGATGACATGATACTGTATGTAGAAAAGCTGAAAGACTCCACCAAAAAGTTGCTATAACTGATACACAAATTCAGTAAAGCCACAGGATACAAAATCGACATACAGAAACTGGTTGCATTTCTATATCCTAATATTGAAGTAGGAGAAAGAAAAATTAAGGATCAGCCCCGTTTACAATTGTGCCAAAATCCATAAGATACCTAGAAATACACTTAACCAAAGAGATGAAAGACCTGTATTCTGAAAACTATAAAACACTGATGAAAGAAATTCAAGAGGACACAAAGAAATGGAAAAACTTTCCATGCTCATGAGTTGAAAGAACAAATACTACTAAAATGTCTATTCTACCCAAAGCAATGTACACATTGAATATAATTCCTATCAAATACCATCAGCATTTTCCAGAGCTAGAACAAATTTGTATGGAACTGCAAAGGACTCTGAATAGCAAAAGCAACCTTGAAAAAGAAAAGCAAACCTGGAGACATTACAAGTCCCTACTTCAAGTTATATTACAAAGCCATAGTGGTCAAAACAGTATGGTACTGGCACAAAAATAGACATAGATTAGTAGAACAAAATAGAAAACTCAGAGATGAACCCATGATTACATGGTCAAGTGATCTTCAACAAAGCAAGAAAGAATATGCAATGGGCAAAAGAGTCTTCAATAAATGGTGTTGGGAAAACTGAATAGCAATATGCAAAAGAATGAAACTGGACCACTTTCTTATCCTATACACAAAAATAAATTCAAAATAGATTAAGGACTTAAATGTGAGACCTGAAACCATAAAAATTCTAGAAAAGAGCACAGGCAATAGTTTTTCTGACATTGGCAACATTTTTCTCCTGAGGCAAAGGAAACGAAAGCAAAATTAACCACTGGGACTAGATGAAAGTAAAAAGGTTCTGTACAGCAAAAGAAATAACTGACTAAGTTAAAAGACAACCTACTGAATGGGAGAAGATATTTGCAAATGATGTATCTGATAAAAGGTTAGTGTCCAAAATACATAAAGAAGTTATATAACTCAACACCCAAAAAACAAATAATGCAATTAAATAAAAGTGGGCAGAAGGCCTGAACAGACATTTCTTCAAAGAAGACATGCAGATGACTGACAGACACATGGAAAGATGCTCAGCATCATTCATCATCAGGGGAATGTAAATCAAAACCATAATGAAATATTGCCTCACACTGGTCAGAATGACTAAAATCTAAAACAAAAGAAGCAATAAGTATTAGCAAGGATATGGGGAAAATGGAACCATCATGCTCCATAGTGTTAATGGAAATGCAAAGCTGCAATGGAAAGCAGTATGGAGATTCCATAAAAAATTAAAAATAGAATTACCATATGATCTAGTACTTACACACTGGATAGTTACTCAAAAAATCCAAAAACACTAATTCAAAAGGACACCCCCCCCGTGTTTAATGCAGCGTTATTTATAATAACCAAATTACGACAACAGCCCAAGAGTCCACTGAGAGGCGAAAGGATAAAGAAGAGGTGGATTTCACTCATATTTAGGGCTGCATAAATGGGTGGGTGAAATAAATGTAGGGGATTTAAAGTATACTTACCTTAATGAGCACTGAGTAACGTATAGAATTGCTGAATCACTATATTGTACACCTGGCAATAATTTAACACTGTATGTTAACTATACTGGAATTAAAAGAAAAACATTAAAATAATTGTCACATAGAAAAAAACCAAAGTGTTCATCACAGCCTTGGAAGACCCATAAAGTGGAAAATGTGTTTTTGTTGCTGTCACATCATGGTGCCACCGTAGCTGATCTGTGGCATCTGCATTTTGTGGCCCTTCTGTTGTTTTCAAGCACTCGAACTTCTGTGAATAATTTTTCGTGGCTGTTCTGTTATTTTAACATTCAGCTGTTATAATTTAGCAAAGTCATCCAAGCATTCATTAGGTGATGTTTGTACAAGTGATGAAAAACACACCAGAAAGATCAATAACTTTGAGATAGAAGTTAGAAGTGATAAAATACTATGAGGAAGTCTCACAACTGCCATGATATGCTATTAATGTAAGAACAAGCCCTCTGCAAAATATTAGAGCTAATGCTAAGAAAATAAAAAGCTGCATTAGAACACATTATTCTACAATGTTTGTAGATTTATGCGCCCCTAGGATACATTCCCCATTTAACTTTTATTTCTAAGAGGAATTAGTCTTGAATTATGGGAGGGCTTCAAGAGCTCATCTATAGCATAAACCTGACAACCTGTGTTTGTTTACTGTCCTTCCCTTCTCTTACTATGTGGCTTCATTATTCATTCCAGTGCCCAGCAGAGTACCTGAAGTACTCTAGGGACTTGGTCAAGGTTTATGGAACAAATGAGAAACAACTAAGATGTAGGGAGTATTTTTTTATACCAAGAAACTAGTTAGCATTATCTCCATTAGTACTTGTACAACTGTAAGCAGTAAACATTATTATCCATAATTTTACATATGAGAAAATCAGGCTCAGAGATGCTAAATAACATGGCCAAGGTTATACAACTAGTAACTGGTAGAGCCAGGTCTAAACCAGTGTGACTAACTTATATTGCTTCTCTAACAAATTAGAGGGGAAAATTACTATAATTAAGACCATAGCTGACTTCCACAGAAGAAGTGATTTCTGGATACTTTCAAGCATCTGTTGGGCAGCTAACTGGGTGTATACGTTTTTTCTAATCAGCTGATGAGCAAAGGTGGACATGGGGTAGACCTGGTAGGTCTGGAGGGAAGTGTAATCTATACCAGTGCTTCTCAAGATGTAATCCCCAGACTAGCAGCATCAGCATCGCTTGACAACTTGTTATAAATAAAACTTCTCAGGCCCTATTCCACTATTAACTTCAGAGAGATGACCTGCTGACAGAACTATTCAGCAAAAACAGAAGCATAGTGGAGGAGCCAATGAGAAAAAAGGTTGTATGGAACTTCACAAAAATCTTAGGGAGGACATTGGAACCACTCTTATCTGGCTTTTAAGAGTTGATCCCAGCTAGCATAGATTAGAGAATGAGTAGGTGAGGTTCTGGTCCTTGTATTTCTGGGGTTGGGGCTGGGACATGTTCTGGTGCCAGAGTGCATCCTCCTAACTCCCAGGATTGGTCAGTGACTAATTGGTATTGAAGTATGGAGTGTCAACATTTATATAATCTCTAGTAATTGATAGGCATATTTGGTCTGGTTATCTAATGTTGCAAAATAAACTACTCTAAAACTGAGTGGTTTAAAACAAGGACAACATTTGTTTTGCTCATGAATCTGCAATTGGGACAAAGTTTGGTGGGAATAGCTCTTTCTCTTCTCCACCTGGAATCAGTTGAGAAATGGGCTGGGATCATCTGAAGCCTCATTTACTCATGTGTCTGGCTGCTGATGCTGGTTATTGACTAAGATCTTAGCTGGCTCTTTAGGCCAGAACACCTACATATCCTCTCTCCAAGTAGTCTGAGCTTCCTTACAACATGGTGGCTGGATTCTAAGACTGAGAATCCTGGATAGAGAGAGCCAGAAAGAAGCCATAGGGCTTTCTTTAGCCTTGTCTTAGAAGTCATGTGGTATCACTTCTGCTGGATATTCTATTATTGAGACAGTCATAATGGCTTCCCTAATTTCAAGGAGAAGGAAAGTCTTCATTTCTTGATGGGGAAATGGCATGGTTCAAGAAAAGTATGTGGAACAAATAATATTTATGAGGTCATGGGGCTGGGTGGGAGGAGTATAACCCTTTTATCTCAAGAGAGTGCCATTCAAGGAGGTTCAAGCTCTGTGCAGGTCGCAGGTAGGTGGGGGTGGGGGAAGATAGCGGCTCCACTTTTCTTAGTCTACACTGAGAAATCTAAGAGAAATCTAAAAACCTCATTCTGGCTGAACTGCCACATTGGGGTCATTCTGCACTTTCACAGGCTGTCATGGCTAAAAAAGGTATGAATGTGCATTGTGGGCCCGATATGGGTGCCACATGAGAGACTTTTGGTAGGAGGTTATATTATGTCCTGTACTCTAGGATGGGTGGAGTGATGGCCCTCAGGACACAGATAACCATATGTATGGGCTACAGCCAGTGTAAGTGACAAACTAGCAGAGACAAGGGCTCTTGTGTTTCCCAAAGCTTTTTGGGGGATATTCTCTCTCTCTCTCTCTCTCTCTCTCTCTCTCTCTCACACACACACACACACACAAGAAAGGAGCTAAGCTTCTTTCTTTCTTTCTTTCTTTCTTTCTTTCTTTCTTTCTTTCTTTCTTTCTTTCTTTCTTTCTTTCTTTCTTATTATTTATTTAAAATTTAAATCCAAGGTAGTTAACACATTGTGTAATAATGATTTCAGAAGTAGAATTTGGTGATTCATCACTTACATATAACTCCCAGTGCTCATCCCAACAAGTGCCCTCCTTCATGCCCGTTGCCCAGTTAGCCCATCCTCCCACCCAGCACCCCTCCAGCACCGTCAGTTTATTCTCGTATTTAAGAGTCTCTTATGGTTTGCCTCCCTCTCTCTTTTTATCTTATTTTGATTCCTTTCTCCTATGTTCTGTTTTGTTTCTTAAATTGCACTTGCGAGTGAAATCATATGATATTTGTCTTTCTCTGACTTCTTTTATTTAGTGTAATATACTCTAATTATATCCATGTTATTACAAATGAATTCACTTCTAGTGAATGCAAATTTCATTCTTTTTCATTGCTAAGTAATATTCATATATATACACCACATCTTCTTTATCCATTTGTTAGTTGATGGACATTTGGGATCTTTCCATAATTTGGCTATTATCCATAGTGCTGCTATAAACATTGAGGCGCATGTACCCTTTTGTATCAGCATCTTTGTATCCTTTGGATAAATACCTAGTATTGCAATTCCCAGATCATAGGGAGTTCTATTTTTAATTTTTTGAGGAAACTCCATACTGTTTTCCAGAGTCGCTGCACCATTTTGCATTCCCACCAGCAGTGAAAGGAACTAAGCTTGTGTCTTAGCTGGAGAGATTTTGAGCAGAATCTATGTGTGAGGTCATAGGAGACCAGGAGGGAGGGGAGGTCTTGAGAACATGAGGTCCCTGGAATCCATGGAGACTGTGGGAAGGGCTTTGGCTTTCCAAAGACTATTGCTCATGTTAATTTTGCCTAAATCTCAAGGGATCGAGAGGCCCCAGCTGACTCTAGATTTCGAGAGAAAGTGTTCAATGTCAGTATCATAGTGGATCAGAGTACTTAAACTCTGGTGGAGAATTCGTCTTGAAATATCTACACCTATTGTTTCCTCAGGTTATATTAACATTTCTTGAATGTCTTTTTGTTCTGGGTCCTGTGTGAGGTCTTTTATGTTGTTTCATTTGATATTCATAATAGCCATATGAAGAAATGCTGCAAATAATTTTCTTTGTGTAGATGAGCCAATGGACTCACCCAGAGTCAGAGAGCTGGAATGTGCTGGATTCAAAGTGAGGTCCTCAGACTCCCAAGATGAAGCCATTTCTTGTAAATATCACGTTAGTTGTTGGACACCTATGAGAGAGAGGGTAGGTGAGTGGATGCCAAGTGATAAAAATGAACACACATTTAGAACAATTTGAAATGGATGGGTTTTTCTAGAAATGATGATGAGAGAAAATTAGAAGATGAAAGGCAAGGGAAAGGAAAGGTAAGAGATAGGGTCTGAATACTGACTCTACTGTTCTGTTTGCCCTTCACGTTGTAACAGTATGCATCACCATGCTGATTGGTTGCTTGCTCCATGTCAGGGATATGGCCAGAAGATTTCAGGTGCTTTCCTGGAGAGTGGTGTTGAGAAGAATTCAGAGGCTCAGTTCTGGCTCAGTGCTAAAGTTCTGTAATCTTTGGGTGGTGTCTGCCATAGGTAAGGGAAATGGAAGTGGAGGCATAAATGGTGCTTATTTGTCACTCCTGAATATAACCAACAACCTTGCTTTTTAGCTTTCCTTTCTCCAAATAAAATTAGCTTCATGTTCTTCTACCTTTCACCCAGGTAGCTTTTGGGGGATATTTTTTTCTTTTATATTCTCATATCCACATCAAGGTCTTCATGCCTGCTTATAAGCAAGAACGACATATGAACCTGTTTCTTGGTGGGGTGTGAAGGGCCACTTAAATGAAGACACAGAAAGCAGACCCCCCTCCTCCTTGTGCTAGTTGTGGCCACTTTCACCATTGTTGGCCTTCACCATACATCCTTCTCCTACCTTCTGAAAAGTACGGTGCAGAGCCTCTTTATTTCTTAAAGTACATTGACTTGGTTTTGAGAATTTTAAAGAATTTTTCAGAATCCCTTACAGTGACTAGAAAACCCTGGGGCATTGCAAGTTCAGAGTTGGGGATTACGGTGGAAAAGCCAAAGCTATGCCTGTAGTTCATAACAACCAGTGGAAAAGTGCTGCTCTGGTTGTTTTGTCTGTTGATAGCTGATGGCGGTTATTTTTGCATCAGATAGAATAAGTGGATCAGACAGATAGCACGCACACGACAGATGGTGCTTGTATTTACATGACACCAAAATATATTTGTCTTAAAGACAACATCCTGGAACAACAGAATTGAGCCTGACTCGTTTTGTATTTTCCCCTGATTTGCCTGTTTAGCTCGGCCTCAGTCAGGCAGCCTAGAGTGCTAGGGAGTGTGGGCTTGGAGCAGACAGAGCTGGATTGGAGTCTTGGTTCTGTGACTTGTGAGCCCTGTGACTTGGTGTCCTAGTTTGGAAGATGAGATCAGTGGCATAATGATACCCATCTTCACTTTGTGTACATGAGAGTTAACAGGAAAAACGTATACAAAACTGTACTGCATATTCAGTGAATGCTTGTTCTCCTTTTTTTTATCCTTCCGTCTCAGCAAGAGCTGAGGAGTGTGATGGCGGTAGTGGCCACCATAGCTGCAGGTGTGGGAGTACACTTCCTAAAATGCAGACACCAGTGGAGGACAGAAGGTGCCTGGAGGCAGAGACAATCTCTGGAAACAGCTAGTGACCTGAGTCTTGGCCCTCATTCCAGAGAGTCTGGGAGTTCAGGCAAGGTGTGGGGCAGACAACCTCTAGGTTTTAAATCTACTCATTTAAAGAGGAGAGGCTGCCTCTTTCCTTACGATGAAGAAGGACAAGAATAAAGAAGGGGAACCAAAGGTATGAACAAAGGTGAAGACAAAACTTGAGGCAGGAAGAAAAGCCATAAGCTTTGGTTTCTCTGCCTTCAATGTGAAGAAAAAAATAGCAGTTTCTTTGGGAGAGAAGTCCAGAAAGAATGTATATCTTCCTTGAGGCTTAAGGAGAAGGAAAAGCTGGAGATCCCAGAGGAATATCTGATTGGGGAAAAAGCCATTTTTATGGTTTAAGTAAAGAGGCAAAGGTCAGTGAGAAGTGTAGCTATTGCAAGTTGCGGATATGGCTGCCAGCTTCCGTCTTAAAATCATGAATGATTCTTGTATCTGTATGATAATTCTTAACTCAGTGTGTGTGTTAGAACCTGCCTTAGTTTCCTATGGTTGCTGTAACCAAGTACCGCAAATAATTGGGTGACTCAAAATAACAGAAATCTTAACAGTTCTTCAGGTTAAAAGTCTCAGATCAAGGTGTCAGCAGACCATACTTCTTCTGAAACAATTCTTCCTTGCCTCTTCTTAGCTTCTGGTGATTTGCAGGTGATCTGTCGTGTTCCTTGGTTTGCAGCTGTGTCAGTCTCTTCTTCTCTTGTCACACAGCATTCTCCCTATTCTCTCTGTGTGTCTATGTGTCTCTTCTTACAAAGACATCAGTCACTTTGGATTAGGGCCCATTCTAACTTCATTACACCTGCAAAGATACTATATATCCAAAGAAAATCACACTCACAGGTACCAGGGGTTAGGACCACAGTGGATCCTCATGGGCTGAGAATAGGGGAATCTTTGTCTCTCTTGGGGAAAGGGAGAGTGGGGAAGTGGAAGAGGAGGAGCTGCAGATTTCTTTGGATGCCTGTTCTAGTGCTTGATGTGTGAGAACTAGTCAGGACTCTTGAGGCTTCTTTGTCCTAGTGAGCCCAGGGTTATCTCTTACTATAGCAGCAGAAGAGCTTGTGTCCCTGTTAGGATGGAATTAGGACAAGAGAATTGTGATGGATAGAGAAAACAACAAGTGTGTTGGGAGGAAACTGCAGAGTTGATGAACACCAGTGGGTGAGAGCATGTTATCTGTGAGGGGCAGCAGATGACCATGGAAGACAGATCTAGGAAACGTGTGACTCTTCCCGGAGCAGGGGCAGTAGTGGCAGCTGAGACTGCAGAGGGACCTTGTCTTCATGCCACAGCCTAGGGAGTGATATGCCAGGAGGCGGACTCAAGATGGACTCCAAGGGTCATGTCGTAATTTATTTATTGTTGTACCAGACAATGTCTTAAAGAATAGAAACATACAGAGATGATATTATAGGGTGATATTATAGGGTGAGATCTGTGACGGCATCCTTGCACTTGGCCATGTAATTCCTGAGAGACAATCATGATGGGGAGCACGAGACCTCTGAATTCAAAGGCCACCTCCATCACTCACTCAGCTTTGCTTTGCTCAGCTGTACTTACCTAGGGTAGCTGTGAAAATTAAATGTCATTAAATTAAATGTCGTGAAGTTTTGAAGCAGTTTCTGGTCCCTGGAAAGCCTCAGTATATATTAGTCATTATTGCTGTTACTACTCTTTCTAGATTTTCCTTGTAAAAAACAGCATGAGATTTAGAAACAAACTACTTCAACAATATATACAGTAAATCCATGGATTGTGAGTAACTTGTTCTGCAAGATGAGTAAACATTTCTAATACATTTTAACTTGGTAAATGAGCAGTGTCTTGCAATATGAGTAGAATGCGATGCTCAATGTCACATGATCACAACTGAGCCGATGGACTCTCTCTCTCTCTCTCTTTTTGTGTGTGGGATTGTGAGTGATTCTCTCTCATGCTTGGATGCTCCGTCTCAGGCCATGGTGTTTGTTAGAAATCAGTGATTATTCAGAATGTTGGAAGGTGCCCACAACTGGCACTAGTGTATTTTTTGTCACTTCAAAGCATCTATGTGCAGTCCTTTGCTTTTCCACACAAGAGTAAGCTTAGGAATTCGTTGTTTCTTTCTAGGTCAGGCTGCCTGTTTGCCAGTTATATTAAGTACAGTGTATGACAAGAGTTGCTTAATACTGTACTATAGTCATTATCCATTAGTGACAGGGAAAGTCGTGATACACGATAACCCTCCTCTCTCTTGTTTCCCTCACATCGGCCATGAAGGTTTTCAAAGATAAGTGCAGGTTAATTTGTTTATTTTTCTTTGTATTTTGTATTTTCTTTATTTTTTGGTATTATATTACAGTCTTATAATCATTTCTATATGAGTATTTTTGGGTTGTGGAACGAATCATCTGAGTTTTTATTATTTCTTACAGGGAAATTCACTTTGATATATAAGTACTTTGGATTACAAGCATGTTTCTGGATCCAATTATGCTTGCAAACCAAGGTTTTACTGTATTTCATTAGGTTTTCATGGGAGCCTATGAAGTAGGATTAAAGAATTGACAGAGAAACACACTCAAATCTGTTTTCCTCTGGGGAGCCTTTCAGTAAACTTTCCCCACCACCCGAAGGACGTGTTAACAATCGCTTCCGGGATCCACAGGAAACCCGGGAGTCCTAGATCGCATTTGGAGACATCATTCTCATAAATATACACTTCTCTGCCAGACGGGGGCTATCTGAGGACTTTTATGGAGCCTGGATCAGATCTTATTAATTTTATATTATCCCCAGCATATATCCCAAGTTTCATCATATTTATTTAGCGAATGCATAAGTAAACAGACTTTTAAATTCTTACTCCTGATTAAGATCATATTATAACACAGAGAGGAGAAAAATAAACAGAGCTCTTTCAAATCTTGCTCAAAGTCTTATCCTTTCCTTCTGAATGTTTAGCTAAATCTGCGTCACAGAGCCTTACCCTGTATTGCTCCTCTAGTTTTAAAGAAGTGCTCTCCTGGAGGCTGACTTGAAAGGCCTGGGCTGATTCCCCAACCTGTAATAAAGTGTATGTATAAAGATAGCAGCGTTGTCATACAATTTAATTAGTACATCATTCAGACATTTGGACCAATGCCTGGCTCTTTTTCTGTATGTTCATTTAGCTTTTAGTCTAACTCCCACATGAAATAAACAAAAAGGCTAATTGCTTTTGGATTTAGCACTGGGTGAAATACCTGGATTCATTATGTGAATCATATTTTATAGGTGGATTAAGGGTTATATTGGTAAATGAAAAATTCTAGGATGACAGCTGTAATACTTAAAGCAAGGCAATTGAAAGGTTTGGTCTCCCAAAGGTAGCATATGGCTCCATCTGACATGTTCCTAGTTTTCATAGCAGCATAAAATGTTTGCACATTGATGAGAACATTGTCTCAGGATGGTAAGATTTTATCTCCTCGCTCTGTAACAGTGGTGTGCTGGTAAATGTTTAAGAACCAGCTCTCCAGGAAAAAGGAAGAAGTACAGATTTGTAGTGTTTACCAATTTCCAAGGTGTAAACATTCCCACCATGGTTAATTTCGCACCACTAATGAGGAGTTGGGAAGAGATGCACATAATTGGGTCTCCTCAGCCCATTTGAGCTGCTTTTTTTAGCTGGTGATACAAGGTGGAGGTAGGCCTGGAGCTCAAAGCCTAGGGTAGGGTTTCCAGTAGTTTCTGCAGATGTCTAATGGGGGCAGGCAAGGGGCAGTGGCTTCCTTATCTTGAGTATATCTTGGGCCAGCAAAAGAGGATGACCCTCTCCAACTCCCTGGAGAGTGAGGGAGGCAGATGAAATAAACATCCTGCCACCTTGCATTTTCAACTGTGCTTGAGGCAGCTTGGTTAGGACATGCACATAGCCTTTATTGTCAGATGTTTGTTGCCACATGTTTTCCACATCCACATAATGAAGGACTGACTGGGGAAATATAGGGTGTAATGGGTTTTGAAAGCATTTGGCACAGTGCATGGCACTCAGTGAATGGCAGCTGTTACTCTCTGGGGACTGAGGTAGTGCCTGAAGTAGGAAGGAAGATGGGACTTCTCCCCCGCCAATGCTCATTGTACCTTTTGTGTGCCAAATGTTCTGCTTAGTGCTGGATTATAGAGGCTATTCAGGCCTGGGCCCTGTATTTGGGGTTTGGCCGCATATGGGAGATCTCTGTGGAGTGTGGTTTGGATTAGTCACACAACCTGCCTCTTTTTCATTTCCCATGACAGTTACTGTGTGATTATTATACTCCAATCAGAGTTTTGGCTCCGGCTGCCTGGCAGCAGATGTACAGACCACGTGGGACAAACATGAGTTTTTCTGGTGGTCCTCCAGGCATGACAGATCCTCCAGGGGGCTGGAAGTTTGGGTTCCTCAGCTACAGAACCAGCGCTGTCATCTGCCAGCTTCCCTAACAAATGGTTGCCACATGTGAATGCAGAGTGAAGTTGGGGCCCTACCTAAAGTCCCAAAGAGAATTTGTGAACATGACAATAACTAGTATGGTTTATCCCTTATCCTGTGCCAGGCATTGTGCTGAGCACTTTACAGCAATTATTCATTTAGCCCTCATAATACCCCCAAGAGGTTAAGCTTCTTGCTCAGGATCACACTGTAGAGTCAGTGGTGGAATACCATTCAGATGGTTTGACTCCCAAATCTAAGCTGTTTACCCCTAGGTGATTCTCTCTCTCTCTCTCTCTCTCTCTCTCAACCTCGAAAATGGACATTATGACTCACATTCCTGATTAACACTGCACAGGCACCAATAATGCATGTCCTCTAGTCCTTCATTCAGCTCTTCTGTCCACTGCCCCAGGAAGCTTGGTTTTGAAAGTGCCTTTCACAGCGCCTGCTCAGGAAAGGAATTCAGTTAACTCCTCCTCAACCCCATCTGACTATGTCCAGCCATGCCAGCTAAATTCCATGACCTAGTCTCACTCCCACATATTACACTGGTGGAATATGCCTTCCACTGGTTTCCCAAGGGCGTCCATAAATTTGGAGTCCAAAGGCCTCCAAAATCCAGCACTATCCAGGATGGAGCTGGCACAGGGTTCAAGTGGATGATTTTCTTGCCAAGCATCCAGCTGAAGTAGCATTTACAAAAATACTGTGGCTGAGAAAACCCTAAAGCTTCTATGGAGCAGAACAATGTGTGCATCTTTCATGTGGGGAGTCATGCATGACTGGGGGCCAGTGGGCAGACGGTGATAGATATCCTCTGAAATGGCCCTCCATGTCCTGGACCAGGACCTAATGTCCTGGTATTTTTGCCCTTCTACAATCCTCTCTCCTTGAATGTGAGCTGGACCTAGTGATGCCCTTCTAACAGTATAATCCCATAGAAATGGTGGGATATCACTTTGAGGTTAGTTTACAAAAAAGACTGACCTCTAGCCCCTAAGTCTCTCTTGCTCTCTCTTAGAGCTCTCACCGTAGGAGAGCAAGTCGCCTTGTTGCAAGGAGCCCTACAAGAGGCCCACGTAGCGAGGAACTACTACAGTCCACCCAGCACCAGCCGCCAAGGGCCTGAGGCCTGTCAGCCCCCAAATGAATAAGCTTCAAAGCAGATCCTTCCCCCACAAAACTCCCTCATTCATACTAGGCTCCGGATGACTGTGGCACAGATATGTGATGCTTGCTGGATAAAAACCATAGCATTTCATTTCCTAAAAGTGCAAACTTTTACTCATAAGCGAAGGAACGCTTTCTATAATTAGTAACTACTTCAAACCAAAGACTCAAAAAATTAAATTTTCTTTCAAAGCACTTTTAACAATACTTAGCGGTTGAGGCAGGGCATGACTTAGAAATGGTATCTCCTTAGAGCTAAGTTTTTAATGGGTACTGGAACTCAGAAAGCACTACAATTAAACTCCTTTCAACACATTCTAGAATCCAGGCTTGTCAAATAGTCCGCCTGGCTATATGACTAATTAATACAATTATCAAAGTTTCACTATGTAGAATCAATTTTGCAACAAGTATTCTTTTCAAATTATTATTATTTCTCTCTGTCAAGGTTGCTACTAAAAGCTATTCCCAAACATTTCATATGCCTGGCTGATGGCCCAGCTGACACTTGCTCTGTATTGGTGATGGACACCCCAGTTCTTTGCCTGTTGGGCAGGATGTCTTTGAGGTGTGTTGTATCCTGCTTCCACAGATGACTTTGCACAATTCAGCCCCATGGACCACTCTGATAACCTTTGCATGGACACACCCTGTACGGGCTTCTTTCCCCTCCCTGTCTTATTCTTCATATTTCTACCTATCTGCTTCCTGAGACCACTTCCAAAATAAACTACCAGCACTCAAATGTTTGCACTCAAATGTTTTTGAATGCCTGCTTCTGTGGACCTCTACCCAAGACCATACTTAGTGTTGTCCATGGTCCTGGCTCTCCGTAGCAATGACTTTGAGAGGTTACTATGTACCAAGCACTGTGCCAACACTTGATTAAGCTGTTGCCTTGTTTCCTAACTGATTTTACTGCCACCTCAGTTCTGAGGTGCTGGTGAGAAAGCGGAGATGCTCAGCCTGTACCTTAGAGTGAAGTTTACTGGAGAGTCCGCCCTTGCCGCCAGCCACAGGGCAGATCCATGTCTTTCTCATTGGGAATGAATAGCCTTAGAAACCTGTGAGGATGCAGTGTAAAGAACAAGGCTTGGCACTTAGAATTCAGAGATAGGTCTTGTGGTCTAGGATCTGCTATTGACCAGTTGCAGGTTGAGCAGGCCATTAAAATTCCATGAGAACTGGTTTATTCATCTAGAAAGCAGAGGGGGTAGGCAAGGTCAGCTTTTCTAAAGTGTGTTCTGTAGAAACATGACTTCTCTAGAAGTTTTCTGAAATAAAATTTCTTGCTTAAAGAAATGTAGAATATGTTCCTTAAAAAGCCTCCTCTGGTAGATTCACAATACACATGTACATGTTAAAGACTATGAGGAGTCTTACATAAAATAAATCTATCTAACATTGTTTAACACAGTGTTTCCCACACTGTTTTGCCCACAGCATTCCTTTTAGGCACAGCATCTATTAATATCCTGCAGAATTACTTTTGGAAAGAATGAGGATTCCTGGGGCACCTGGGTGGCTCAGTCGGTTAAGCATCTGACTTTGGCGCAGGTCATGATCTCATGGCTTGTGGGTTTGAGCTCCACATCCGGTTCTGTACTGACAGTTCAGAGCCTGGAGCCTGCTTCAGAATCTGTGTCTCTATCTCTTCTCTGCCCCCTAACCCAAGCTCACTGTCTGTCTGTCTGTCTCTTTCTCTCAAAAATAAATAAACATTAAAAGAAAAGAGAGAGAAAGAATGAGGATTCCTGGACTCCTAGCCAGAGGGCTTTCCACAGCTGGCATCTGAATGACTGGAATATTTGTTAAAGGCCTGAGAAGAGTGCATGGTGGTGTAACTAGCAATATGAATTTATGGGAGAATAGTTCTGTGAGGGGGAGACTCAAAACAAGCTTAAGGCCATAGCCTAGACCCTGTGGGCACAACTGGTTACTATCTTTATGAGCACTTCTCTGCTTCTAAGACCAACAGGGAGGCTTTCAGTTACTTTGGGTAAATGATGGGGCTGGGAGGTAAATGGCAGAAGAAGCAGGTGCAGAGTGGTGGTTCTCAGAGTAGAGGCCCGGGGACCCACCCTCTCCTTCCCCACTTTGACCAATGGGGATGCAGGTGTGCTGTCTGCTTGTTTCTGGGTTTCTACTTTTACAAGTGTGTCAAGCCTTAAGCTTCAAAAGAGCCTAGTGATATCTCTTATTTTTGCTGGCCTCCAATTCATTCCCCGCATCTTAGTAATAACCCTTCTGTTTTCCTGGGGGAAACTCTCCCCCAACACTCAAGCCATGTATTCGGTCTCACTACCTAACTATAGGGCCACAATATAACCCAGTACTGGGGCGATTGACATACGTCATTCAAGGATCAGCAAGCCAGCCAAGCGGGTCTGATGGGACTCACTTATGGGAACTTTTTATTTTGAATGTTGGGACAAAAAGCTCTATGTCAGTCCCCAGAATGTGAGCTAAAGATGCCATAGCCTCTACCTGGAGAGGCCAGCCAAAGGAAAAAGTCAACACAGAGGCAAGAGGATCAGAGAGAAGGGCTGAGTCCTGTACATGGGCCAAGAAACACGCTTAAGCCAATTAAAAATCTTCCAGTCATTAAAAAAAAAAAAGAAGTGTAGTCAGTGTTAGGATTTTTGCTATTCATGAAGATTGGTCTCTGACTTAAAATGAGGTGTGAATATGAGGCAACTTTGCCAATTTCTTCGTGTATCTTGGGAGTTGTTGTTACTCTTCTAGGGCAGGGCTCAGTAAGAGTCTCAAAATTAAAAGAGAGTCAGAGAGGGGTGCCTGGAAGGCTCAGTTAGTTGAATGTCTGACTCTTGATTTCAGCTCAGGTCATGATCCCAGGGTTGTGGGATAAACTTATTAGCTTATTAATTCAAATATCTCTTTCTTTAAACTGTCAGCTCCTGTGGAGAGTGGCATCTCATTTTCCTCTCCATCTTTAATAGCTGGCACAATATCTGAACCATATAGGAGCTCAGCAAATATATGTTGGATAAATGAATGCAGCAGACAACAGTACTGATAGCTCACGTTAGAGAGAAATCACCATGACAGTGTTCTGTGTCTTGACAGTGGTTTTCCTTTTATGGGCATGTATGTTTGTCAAAACTCATGGGAAGGCACAACTTAAAATTCATGCAATTCACTTTATGTAAATTTCACCTAGGAAAAGGTATTGTAAATAAACCTTGAACTCTAGTTAATGATAAGTGTGCCAAAATGTTGAGGAGGGTAGTATACTGGTGTCTGTAACTCACTTTGAAATGCACAAAGGATGAGATGGATTGGTGAGCAGATAGGGAAGGTGGATAAATGTATAGCAAATATAGCAAATTGTTAATTGTGGAATCTAGATGGTGAGTATATGGATGTACATGTCACAGTTGGTTCAACTTTTCTACATGTTTGAAAATACTCATAATGCTTACTGAGCCAAGAAATCCAGGGTTTAGTTTAGAAGCAATATTGTATCTAAAGGTAACTCAAACATTTACAGGTTAACCAACTACTTAAAATCCCCAGTGGATGCCTGTTCTACAGTCCAGGAAACTCCCTGCAGCCTCTCAGTCTCCTGCCTGCAAAGCTTGCTCTCTATCATTCACAGCATCTGGTCCCACTGGCTTGGTCTTTCCCTTATCCCTGCAGTCTGTGTAAGAGCAGCCCCATGGGCAGCGCTTGTGGACATACCCTGTTCCCCTGCTGAGCCAGCTTCTTACTTCTTTGCCTTTTTTTCCTCTTGAAAAACCTGTTCAGGTAGCTCTTGTCCTTTGTCTTTTAGAATCAAGGAGGATGAAGGTAAGGACAAAAGGTTCATTGCTGTGGACCGCAGTTACAAAAGGGAAAGTTGGAGACTTGCACATGAAATACATTTACTAGAGGGAATAAATTATCTCTTTCTCCTCAAGAACAGAAAGGAGGAAACTGAAGACAACAAATGCTTTCTTTGGGAAAGGTGTATGGTTTCCTTTATCAGTATTTTCTCTTTTTCATTTTATTATTGGCAGAAAAACCATTATAAAAAATAAAGAGTCTGAAACCTCTTTCCCTTAAAACATGTGAAATGCATATATTTGGCTGTCTTTGGGCAGCAATGTTTTGAAAAAAAAATTAGGTGGCAACAGAATGCATCCTTTCCATCCCTATAAACTTCAAGTAAGCACTCTTTCAGCCTCCAGTCAGTATTTAATCAGCATACCATAACTTTTATGGGACTGAAATGAAATGCTTCTGAGATACTAAATTTCAAATGTTGCTGTAAACTTTGGTCATCTGAGTTTGATTTACATATGATGGCCCCATCCACTGTGATGATGGGGATAATGATGATTGTTGGTGCTGATGATTTGGGAAAATACACATACATAGCCACACAGCGTCATACCCTTCGTCTGCTTGGTGTCTTTAGTGTATTGGACAGGGAGTAAGTAGCAAAGATGAATCACAGCTATTGTTATATATCAAAAACAAGCATACTTGACATGGATGTTAAGGCAACATCAGTGTATTAGTGAGCTTTTATCTGAAAGTAATGCATAAGCTTAAATAATAAAGAAAATTTATTAACTCATGTAACCATACTGTCTAAGTTTAAGTAAAGTCTAATCTAGATGTTCATGATATCATCAGGGCCCTGGCTTCATTTCTTTGCAATTCTCTATGTTTTGACTTCATCATCAAGTTGGTCTGTTTTATGGTTGTAAAATGGCTGGAGGAGTATTAGACTTCCAGTTTCCAGTGGAGGAGAGAGGGCTCTTGATCCAGTGACTATAATAAAAGCCCTTATTTAATTTGATGAGGCTCCCTAAAGTCCTATGACCCACCAGCTAATGAATCACGATAGCTCGGAGATAGAATGTGCTGGTTTGCTTAGGCTTAAGTCATGTGTTTCACCTTTGGCACCAGAGAGCAGAGTTAGCTTCCTTAGAACCACATCGATCTCCAAATGGACCCCTGGACGAAAATAAGACAGAAGGGAGGAATGGACATTGAAGAAGTTATCACAAATGTCCACCACAAATCATTAACCTCCTTCTTGTGACCTCATTGATGTCAAGTTTCTTCAATAAAAATCAAGTGATGAAGAGCAGACAGACATCATTTTCCTTGGCTATATAAAAATAAACATCAATTATGCTAAGGATATTAAAAGACATTGAAAACAGGGAGTGCTTTTTGATATCCCAATTCAATAGACTGGCACCTTTTTATTTCTATTTTTCTCATCAAAATGGCATTGACATGAATCTATTCTTTCTCTTCTGGTTCATTTGGCAGAGTTCACAGGTCAATGTATATAGAAAGGAGTAAGTACAAGAATGAGGCAGAGAAAAAGGAAGAAGAGCATTTAAACATATATTCAAGTGTGTAAAGGAAGAGAATGCACATTCATTGAGTACCTATGGCAGCAGGCCAGGTAGGCAGTTATGAATTTTGTTGTTTTGTTCTTTTAACACGGAAAATTCTGAAAGTGGAGGATTGAAATGCAACAGAAAGAAGGTGCTGTAAAAGGTAAAAATGTTCAAGGAAAAGATAAGGGAAGGGAAAATCCTTGACCCAGGAAAGGATGGAAGATAGGGTGAGAACAGGACTCAAAAAATATGTGGTTAGTTTGAACTCTGCATTTAATTGTGGGCTTTCCATGTGGTAAACTGCACAAAAAGCAGCAAAATGTTGTGAAAAGATCATTGGGCTGGAAACCAGGAGACCTTGGTCAACCTTGCATATATATCATTACTGCCACAACATGTGAGAGAGCGCGTGCCCTCTGTGCCTTGAAGGACAATATTCCTACTCTGTAATTGTGAGTTCCTGAAGGAGGAAACATAATCCAGAGTGAGGACAGAAACTGAAGAAGAGAAGAGTTTACTATTCAGAAGATCGTGGATACTAGTAAAGAAATCAGGCTGAATAGATGACCACTGAATCGGAAACTTCTTTTCATCTGTTAATATGTATGTATCTATTATCTATCTCTCCATCTGTTAGCTGTGTATCATCTGTATTCCTTTTCTGGATTTTGCAAGAGTTGAGGATGCATATAGAAACCTTTATAATAAAATACGGGTGCCTGGATGGCGCAGTTGGTTAAGTGTCTGGCTCTTGATTTCAGCTCAGGTCATGATCTCACGGTTCATGGGACCAAGCTTGCATCAGGCTCTGCACTGCAGTGTGGAGCCTGCTTGGGATTCTCTCACTCCTCTCTCTGCCCTCCCGTGCTTGCTCTCTCTCTCTCTCTCTCAAAATAAATAAGTAAACATCAAAAAAGAAACTTGTATAATAGTGAAATATAAATAAAAAATTTTGTATGGGGGATGTATAAATTAGAAACATGATATAGATATGTGGGCCCAACTTAGTTTCTGTAACTGAGCTGTAAGTTTGGCTCTGAGCTTTCAGGAAGATAGGGGAGGAAAAGGAAAAATCATCTGGTTTATAATTTTCAATATTTAGAACATCACAAATACTAGTTCTTAAGTGTGGGAAACCAAACTTATCATAGAAATAGGTTCTTAAAGGAAATTGCTCACACAAGGTACAGAGGACTGGAAAGGAAGAGCATTGAGTGGGAAGACGTGCAGCTGAACACAATGAAAGGAGAGATCTTAAGAGTAGTGTGAAAGTGTTTTCGTACAGCTTAGCTCAGGTTAGTACAGAAAGGAGGAGCACTTTATCTTTTTTATTTTTTAAATTTTTTAAAAATTTACTTTCAAGAGACAGAGTGTGCTAGCAGGGGAGGGTCAGAGAGAGAGGGAGACACAGAATCTGCAGCAGACTCCAGGCTCTGAGCTAGCTGTCAGCACAGAGACCGATGTGGGGCTTGAACCCATGAACTGTGAGATAATGACCTGAGCTGAAAGCTTAACCGACTGAGCCACCTAGGCACCCCAGGAGGAGCACTTCAAAGAGACAGTGACATGAAGCAACAATGGGCTGATGGGGAAAGAGAGTAAGTCTTTCTGGAAAGAATTTCGAAGTTGGAGAAATGGTTTGGGCTTTGGAGCCTGTTGGTGAAGCGGCTTGTCAAATGAGGAGTACTGCTTGCTTCTGATTAAGTGTGACTGTCTGTCCTGTCTCAGTGTCTAAATGGGCAAGGCTGGGGGACCTGCCTTCAGCCTCACCCCTCTCCTCTCTATTTACAGTACAGTTTCCCAAAAGCAGTCTTGGGTGGTGACCTTGGGGAGTCTAAGCTTGACCTCTTGGTCACAGCCAGACGAGACGTGGAGGGTGGAGTAGGGGAGGCTCTCTGGCCTGCAGTTGATCTTCCTATTAGTGTGTCTACTGGAGTGGGGCAAAGTAAGCTGGTTCCTTGAAAAGCCTGTCGCTTTGGGGTGGGGTTGTTTTGGGGGAGCAACAGCAGTGATAAGGGTGAGAAATTATCCTCACAGTCTTCCCTGTGGCTGGGCCCATGTTCTCCCCATTGATAGTAAATGGGAAGAAGCCTTCCTTTGGGTGTGCTGGGGGGCCCCAAATGAAGAACTCTTAAGTTGTGCTTTGGACACACACGGAGGGAGCAGCACTTCTAGGGCGAACATCATGACCACTGAGATGGTTAATGACCTCCCAATGGGAAGGTCAGTTTCAGTAGACATGTCGGGGCTGGGGACACAGCCATGGCACCCGTGAGATTCTTCCCCCACTAACGATATTGGACAACTGAAAAATGGACTTATTAAAGGAGCCTGTGAGATCTTTCAGGCAGCTTTAATTTGTCTCTCTTTAGTGAAGCTGACCCAGGGATTCAGGGTGTGTTTAGAAGAGACATTACACAAATGCTTCTGTATTTTAAGGCATGACAACTGTTAAAAATATTAAAATGTATGAAGAATGTCTCTGACCAATAGATTACCAACTTTACTGTCTTGGGAGCATCCTAAGAAGTAAGTAGAAGGTTGTGATCTGGCATTGGGAAAGAGGATGAAATATTTCCACTTTCTACAGAAATATCTGCAACTTAATGATCTGATTTTTATTTAGATGCTCAAATTATGAAGAAATAGTCACAATCTGACATATCCATGAATGTTCCCTTTTTGTGTGCAGGTGGAGTAATGGAAAGAGAAAAAAAGTGTAGATTCATTATGTAATCTAGGAAGTAGTAGGAGAGTTATATAATCTAAAATTTCATAAAGAGGAGAGCTACAAGTGTAATAATTTTGGCATATATTCATATGTGACTTTCAGTGGTCATTGGATCTTTTGTATGTATTTAATTTTCTCCGATTGAAAGTCTCTTGAGGACAGAAACTGTGTATTTGCCAGAGTAGGAATTTAGATTTAGAGGAAGTTAGTTCTAAATTTTGTTAGTTATAAATGTTATTCTATTATTTCCTTAGATTGATGTTATGCACAATTGAACTTCAATTGTATTTGTTAAATAGATTTCCAGTAATGTTATTTTCATTCTGTTAATTTTATCTTAGTATTAATTTTTATTAATATTAAGTTTTTAAATCATGACAACCACTAGTTTTTCCCCTTAAAGATATGTGAATATATTAATGTTGCATATTGTGTATTTATTACTGTTTGGTAGAGGGAAAACCAAAGTCATCATAATCTTTTATTCATTGATAGAAAAATCAAATTCAAAATAAAAAAAGTACAACTATACTTTGTTTAACTCACATATTGGCAGTGGGGCATCTTTATAAAAACTCTGTGGAAAAACTTTTATAATAATCAGTTCCTGGTTTTTCTAAGTGGCAGGTACTTTATATGCACTGTCTTATTTAATACAACTCTTTGTATGATATATTATAATCCTTGTTTTAAAATAATGGAAGTAAGTTTAGCCAAGTTTGGCTCGTGTTAAATTCAGATCTGGTTCTAGGACCCTGCTTCCTCTGTAGTATTGCAACACGTCCTGTTTAAACTATAAGAAGTCATTTGTCAGCAAGTCTCAATGTTCAGTCCCTTTAAATCAGTCAGAATAGGCCAGGCTTTGTTGTGGTATGTTGTCATGACAAACATCCTCCCAATCTCAATGTCTTCCTTGATCATAGTAGGTACCAATTACACTTCATGTTGTCATTCTTCCAGGATTCAGAAGACAGGGTAGCCTTTCTCTGGGTCACTGCCAGTCTTTAAGCAGAAGGCAAAAGAGAACATGGAGATTGCACTCTCACTCTTAAACTTTTCATCTGGAAGTTCTAAATCACCTGAGTCACATGTCACTGGCCAAAGCTAATCATTTGGTCAAATGAGACTCCATGGTGCTAGGGAAAGGCAGTCCTCAAGGGCAAAGCCCCAAGTATCCCTCCCCTTTCCCAGATTCAGTTCTGGGTAAAATATACATGCACAATCCAACCTCTATCCATGCATTGTGACCTTGGGCAGCACATATAACTGTACGGCTTTGGGCAAATTATTTAATAATTCCATATAATAATACCACAGTGTTGTGAAGATCAAATGAGAAAATGGTCTTTTTTTTCTATGTACGTTTCTCATTGAAAAGTATAGAATTGAGGACATACTGTATATATAATTTCACATTCTGCTTTTAAAGTTAATGTTATTTCATAAACATTTCCCCAAGTTATTATAAGCCCCTTGTAGGAATCCTTATTATGTTGGAATAATACTACAGGACACATTCTAAAGTAAGATACACATTTCTATATAAAAGGGCATTTTGCATTTGTAAGATGTTCCCAATTTTCAGTGGCTCCTTATCATCCAAATAGGTGCCACTTCATTAAAGGAAGAAGTGGAAGCACAGGCTGGAATTGCCCCCAACCGTCCCCCGGTGGGATGAATCAAACTTCCCACTGAGGAAGACAGGCTCCGGCACACAGTCACTTTTCCAAATAAAGGTTCTGGAGGACGTCTCCCCAAAGAACACAGAGTGCACAGTGCTGTTTTGTAGGTCAAGGAGAAAGCCCTAAGGTATATTAAAAAAAAAAAAAGAGTTAGTTACTAAAGGAAGAGGATAAATTGAAACTGCTGCTTGGAAAACACTTGGTCACTGTAGCTTGAATATTAGTGACCTGATAAGAAATGGAAAGAAGATAATTCACTGTCCTTAAACAAGTTTAGAGGATCATGAATATGAGAGGACATTAGCATACCTCACTTCTCTGGCTGCGCTCTGTGCCATGGACTGTCTATTTGAGAGCCTATAGAAGCTGTAACCTGGACAAGAAAACAAAACTTTCTGTCAAAGCTGTTTTTTAAAAGTGTTATTTCTCTGGCTTTAATCGTTATGTCTTTCTCCACCCCCTTTCCTCTGACATACAGGAGAAGGAATAGGGGCGCATTTAAGAGCTAGAGGGGATGTAAATAACTTTCCATTGATGAATTCATGTTTCACTTACTCGCTTCTGAAGTGTTTATCCAGGGTCCTGTGCTGGGGGAGATGGAGATGGTCAAGACACAGCCCCTGGCCTCAGTTGTTCCCTGTCTAGAAGCAACTCACATTTACCATACGATTGAGCTCATTATTGGCAACTGTGGGGACACAGAAAAGAGACGCCTGCTTGGCGGAGTCAGGGAAGGCTTCCAGGAGGGTGATAGTTAGTCTATGACTTGAAGAACAAGTGAAGGTTGTGAGCACTCCCCATGACAGCCCCCTGGCCACCTGTCTACCCAAGGGGACCCCTGGTTTTCTGGTCCACTGGAGGGGAGGGGATCCCACATCAGAGCTTAAGTGAGGTGAACTGAGCATATCAGAGTACTTTGAGCAGGAACAAGGAGAGGGTATCAGTTAGGGAGCAGACAGCTTTAACTAGCAGGTTCTGTTGAGACTGTGTTGGGCTGGTGGGGTTTTCAACAGTCTTCTGAAGTGTTTGAGCAATGTTCCCAATTCAGGATTAAAACAAAACCCTGCAAAATAAAAAGTAATATATGCTCAATTTATAACATGTATACATCATTATACATTTATGCAGAATTTATAGAAAACTGTACACATATACAATGCATCATTATGTCACCCAATCTAGGTGCATGCTGAGGGCAATGATGAAGCGCTGTGGAGTTATGCTGTGGACCCCAGGTCTGCCACTAACAGCCGGAAGCAGCCAAGGGCCAGGAGGCCCAAGACTCAGGTATGAGCCCAGCTCTCCACTCAGTAACTATGTGACTTTGGACAACTTATTCACCTCTCTGAAGACTTGGTTTTTCCCTTTGACCAGAAGGGATAATGCTGTCCACCCGCCTGCCTCCTAGGGTGCTTGTGAAGCGACCAGATGACAGATGTTGATATGCTTTGTAAGCTGCAAAGCCTCGTACAAACTCAAGCCATCTTGCCTGGCCTGGACTCTGGCAGGCTCGGCAGGCAGGTGGTTCTGCTCACAGCAGACCTCTGATGGATGTCCAGACTTCCCTGTCCACAGTTTCATCTCCCCTAATGTGGAGAAAGCCACACAGGGGACAGTTATTCTGGACTCAATCCTGACTGACGAGGGAGAACGGGTTGCTGGTGTGGAATAGATACATAGGACTTTCCAGTTCACAAAGCGTTTCACATACATCATTTCACTTGGTTCTCCCAATAACCCAAAGAAGAAATTGAGGTTTGCTCGTAATCTTACATCCATGAGCTGAGGAGCCATGATTCTAACCCAGGCCTCCTGATTTTGTTATCTTTTTATTTTTTTTAATAGTTTATTGTCAAATTGGTTTCTAATACCCAGTGCTCTTCCCCACAAGTGCCCTCCTCCATCACCACCACCTCCCTTTCCCCTTCCCCTTAAACTGATTCCATTATCTTGTGCTGATTCCCCGGTGACGTTGCTCCCTGGGAGTTCATAAAAGGGAAGGAAATATCTAGACAAGGTTATGGATTGAGGAAAGCCGTCCATCAACCTACAGTTCCAGAAACTAATAGGTTATTTTCTTTTTGATGGGGGCATAGGGAGGGAGGAGTGTCAGGAGGGGTGTTGATGACAAACTAATTCAGGGATGGCTTAGCCTTCCTTGATGGGAAAGGAGCCTCCTCTGGGGAAATAGAGAAGGAAAGACCCAAACTCTAGAACCTGAAATATTATCAGCAGTAGAGTGGACAGGGAACTGATAACCTTTGGGGTCAGACTTGCCTGAGTTTAAATCCTGGTGCTCTCATAGCTGTACGCCTTGGGCAAGTCACATTACTCCTTGGAGCCTCAGTTTTTTCATCTATAAAATAGAAGTTAGTATAGTTTTGGAATGAGAAATAAATGAGATAATACATGTCAAGCTGCTAGTTCAGTGCCTGGCATATATTTGGTGTTCAATAAGGAAACTACCAGTCTTTTAACGTCAGGGGTCTGGGTCCAGCAGAAGGCCTGCCTGGAACACTCCCGGGATCCGCCGCCACGCTGCCGGGTGTGTGATGACAGTGGTCTGGCATACCACACATTTCTTACATCCTGGCTCCAGCCTTTGCCATCTCAGAAATTTCCTGAGAAGCAGTCTTTATTCTTTTTCTCTGCATCTGCATGCCCCAGAACACACACTGTGTGCACAGAGACTGCCTCATGCCTTTTCTTCCCACGGCCACAGCTGCCTCCACAGCCCAGGGCCTTATCATCACGGCCGTGTACAGGATAGATCTTATACACTTGGGCTTGAATTCTTGCCCTGCTGACTTCTCAGCTGTGAGGCTGTAATTTAACCTCACTGTTTCCCAGTTTCCTCATCTATAAAATGGGGTAATAGTAATACTTACAACATAGATCTGGGGCAGTTTTTAAGTGAGTTAGAAGGTAAGACACTTAACAGAGTGTCTTACAAATACAGACTTAGCAAATATTAGCTATTATTGTTGCTGTAGTTTACTGGCCGATTTTTCTGTTCCAGGTTTCTTTCTTCTACAATTTATCAAGCCCACGTAAACTGGAATGATCTTCAAACACTGGCTTCTGTACGATACCTTTTTGTCTGAGACTGCAAAGTGGTGGCTCACCTGTCGCCTTCAGGTATGATGCTCATCCGGCAGGCCCAGGCCCCACTGCCCTCCCACCTGACCACCTTGCTCCCTCGCAGCGTTTCCTACCGGGAGGACTTCCCACCCACTCTGCCTTGCGCTCTCTCCCGAAACCCATTCCACTGACTTAAAGGGGAATAGTCTCAGGGTTCCATATTTGGCTGAGTTACCTTCCTACATCTCTCACTCCTGGTAGGCAAGTTTAGCCAAGCTTGTGGCTTCAGTAGATTTCCCTTCCTGTTGACCTAAAGCAAATCTCTCTTCCTCTGGTTACATTTTTTGTTAGTTTGTTTTGTGATTTCCACCATTAGTGACTCATTCTTTTGAGTTAAGCATTATCCCATCTCCAGGATCCTCTTTTAAAATGCAAGTAATTATGGAAGTCCTAACTGATTACACCTTTAAATACTCTGACAGGACTTAAGAAGCTAACACCTTAGTGATAGCCCATCCTATCCATGGGCACTGGAGTCTCTGCAAAAACGGCACTGAGGTGGAGATGTGGGGCCAATATGGAGGAAGGCGAGATGGGCACATATTGCCCCATTGTGTTTCAGAATGGTCTGGGCGAGGCACAGGGAGAGAATGGATAAAGGGGAAAATTCAAAATGCTGTTGTCTATAAGGGGATGAAAGGGAAATGGTTGTCAAGACTGTTAGATTGAAGAGGACGCTTTAGGGATTCACATAAGTTTAAACCGAAGGGCAATAGCTAGACAGACTCTGTCTTTTAAAGCAGCAGCCCTTTCTGTAAACCACTGGGTCCTCTTTGAATCAAGGAGAAAATCCTATAAAAATCCACAAGTCTCATTCCTTGTTTGTCCTAAATAAATATATAAATATTCAGAGAGGTGATATAAGATTTATAGATAAGAGTATTATATATATACGTTTTATATCATCATAGTATTATATAGATTAGTTTTAAAAATCTGAAAATATCATAAATATTGATGAGTTAAGAAATCATTTCAGTGAAATGTTGAACAGACATCCTTACATTGGAATATTTCACATTCATTTAAATCATACTTTAACAAATATTTAATGACATGTAGGAATGCTAATGGCATAACATGAACTAAGAAATTAGGATATGCTATTTAACAGTATTACAGTTGAGAGTGGATGCCTGTACCTTGCTGCCAACTTTCTAATGAAAAATATGATCTCTAAGAAATATGATAAAACTGTCAAAAGTACATGAGATCAGTTAGCAAACTGTAAATGAGTCATAGTTTTATTTATTACATAAATGCAAAAAATTGAGAACGTTTTATTGAGATATAATGTAAAACGACTACTGCCAATTCTAAACTCCTACAATTGCGTGTATTCAATGTTCATGGTAAAAAGATTGGGAGGAAATACACAAGAATGTTAAGTGTGGTCGTC
>NC_043704.1:123237135-123262135 GCF_006229205.1 Suricata suricatta | reverse complement strand
CTCCATGGCGGTTGTGGTTTTGTTTTGTGTGGACAAAGATCAGGATTACAAGACTGGATGTTCACAAATACCACTCTCCTTTTGGTGCCCAACTTCCCTGCTTGCAGATGACTTTGGTGAAGTTAAAGATGCTCCTGAAGAATTTTCTCTGTGATCGTAAACTCCTTCCATGAAACCTTCTGTTACGGAACCACTTCCAGAAATAACTCTTCAATGATGAGGGAAAGAGTAGAAACTCTCAGCTATAAAACTGAGAAACAGGACCCTGCGTTTATTCTAGTGAGGCTTTGGGCATCTCAGCATTAGTTGCCCTCGAGATTTGGTGTAGAGAAGCACAACTCTTCTTTCGAGAGCTTTAGTTTTCAAATGTGAAGGAGCATAAATAGAAATTGTGCTATTGCTGAATGTTCCCAGAAGGAACCTGACCTATAGGCACATGGTAATGGTGAAATTGTAGATGCTTCTTTGAAGAAGTTCTAGTACTCTTGGAAATAGAGAAATGATGGAATTGGAACTATATGGAACTAAAAATCCAATGAAATTTGTTGGTAGGGATCTTAATCATTTCTCTTTTGAGGATAATGATTCTTCAATTATTTCATTTTTGATTAGCAGCTGGATAATGATACAGGTGTCAAGTTCCCTCTGCCTGGCTTTCTGTGGAACACTGGTTGGCTGCACATTATAATCACCTGTTCAGGGACGCCTGGGTGGCTCAGTTGGTTAAGCATCAGATCTTGATCTCAACTCAGGTCTTGATCTTAGGGTTGTGAGTTCAAGCCCCACATTGGGCTTTGTGCTGGGTGTGAGGTCTATTGAAGAAATAAAAGCTAAACAAACAAACAAAAAGAATCATCTGGTCAGATTTTAAATATACCAATGTTAGGTGGCCTGCCCTAGACTAAATTAGATTTTCTGAGAGTACTACATGGCAGACATATGTTTTAAAAAAGTTTTCAGGTTCTTTTGAACAGTTAGGCTCAGGCATTGCTGTTGAAGGAAACAATGGCATAAGTAAATAAGGTCTATAGAGAGGGAATACACCAAATGGTAAATAATGTTCCCCCCGGACATCAAATTTTTCTCTAGAATGGCAAACCAGAAGGATCAGTGGTTTTCCTTTTTTCCACTTACCTACTGGTTGAGTGGCCAAATGCGGCTAGCACTACGGACACTCTGCACAGTCTGTTGAAAAGTTGATAGATATGTGGCTTAATGGGTGTTAAAATGGCCCAAAGATGGGTCAAGTTAAGAGAGATCGAGGTAAATAGAATGAAGTTGGAAGAAGACTATCTGAATCATCAGGAGTTTTAAAGTATAATATAATTCCATCTGTGCAAAATGTATTAGGTTTCTGGTAAGTTTAACGTCAAGTTTTTTCCATGGACAAGCTCTTTTCCTACAATTAAAGCAGATATCACACCATTAGACAAGCTCAATGGCAGCGATAGCTTCCCAACAACAGTGTTTCAGATCCTGGCACCCTAGAGTTACTCAGTGCGCCCACTGTGTAGTGAAGAATGTTCTACTCAGAATGCTAAAAATAGCTTCACTAGAAGAAAACAAAGAAGAAGTAAGCACTAAGGTGTCTCTAGCTTTCCGCTGTCTGTAACTCTAAGCCACTTCCTAATGGCGTTAGTGAGAGGTTGCCAGTTGATGAGCTGGCTACTGCAGGAGAACAGGAGGCCACTGACTTCATGATCATTATATCCTCATGCAAGGCTTTATCCTGTTGGCAGTGCAAAGGACTTTGCAAATTTAGTTTTCTCCTCACTTTTCCCAGCTTTCCCTTGAATAAGAAAATTTTAAAATTTAAAAAATATACGAGGCATGACTCCTCCCTGACCTTTCCAAAATAACTCTATATCTTAAGATGCTTTGAACGTTACATTTTTACATCTGGCAACTTTTTTCTTGTTAAAATATGTAGTAAATTTGCCATCTAACTTACTTGTCAATGTACCTGCACTGGACCGAATCTATATTTTCTTGCCAATTATTCATTATTTGAGAGTGCAGTATCCACGCTGCTGGTGGTCCAGGGTTGGCACCTCCTCTTTTTTCTCTGGCTAAAGATTTTGGGCACTCATCTGTCCAGCACTAGTGAGTATGAGCAGGCAGGCTGAGATGATGGAAAATGCAAATTAAGGAACTCCGATGTCTGGTAGGTAGTCATGCTGGCTAGAAAAACTTGGTTAATTTATGAATTTCCGTCATCTAAGATGGCTTGTTCAACTCCTCCTGAGGACTAACCACTGGCGCGCGCGCTCTCTCTCTCTCTCCTCCCCTCTCTCTCTTTTTTTTGATAGGCCTAAAATGTCTAATCTTGACCCTAATTTTGGAGGTGCTATCACTACAGGAACCACTGGGATCCTGTCGCCAGCTCTCATGTCTCTGGCTGGCCTGGCCTGCTCTGAGTCACACTGGAGCAAGGCCTAGGGCAGAAGGAGAGCCTTCCCTTGTTTACCTGATCCTGGCAGCACCAGGCCTGGCCGGTTCTTCCTGGGAAAGTAAACAACTAAGGAGGAGGAGAAATAGGGGGTGACGTGTCAGAAAGTTCTGTATTTCCTTCTACTGCAGTTCGTGGTGTGAAAACCAGTCTTGAGAGGCAGCCAAACCCTTTGAGACGAAAACCCAAATAATTTAGCATGTCCTGGTGATGGGGGTAGGGGTGGAGGGAGGCAGGGAATTAATATTTTGGATCAGTCAGCCCCTTGCTTGTCCAGGTGTCTTTGGAAACCACCTCTTGTCAAAGGAAAAGAACAAATACAAAGGGAGAAAGTAGGGGGTGGGGGAGGGAGAAACAGAAACAGAGAAAGGCCTTTGCTGAGCCCATGCCTTTGTGCACTGCATTCAAACTGATTTGTACCCTTTGTAGTCTTAATTATTTGTGAGAGCGGGATAACAGGAGTACCCAGCTCACCCATTATTTCCTGCATAAAAAAAGGCACACAGAAGCCGCTGATCATTTTTGAATTAGCAAACATGATACTAAAAAAAAAAAAAGCATAAAAAAATTCATTAATACCATCAGGGATTAGGAGGCTGATTAAAGTGTAGCTGTTAGCGTATGCAAATGAGCGATAGGCATTTATCGGGGCCTGTGCAAGCTGTCTTGGAGCTGTAAAGCCCATGTATGTTTTTCAGCTGATTAAAATAGTTTTAAGTTCTGGAGATTTTTTTTTTTTTTTTTTGGTAGGGAATTTTTAAAAGGGACCATCATCTCTACTTTCCCTTTTGGCAAAATTTCTCTAAAGTATACTCCAACCATTCCACTTGACTGCACTCTCTCCTGCAGCCTCTCTTTTCTCCTTTGAGTGAAGAGGATGCGGCATCCCAGTTACAGCAAGCTGAGCTCTTTTCCGTGTTTCCTTCTTTAGTTTCCCAGAATTCCTGCGGCAGCCAGATGAGTCCCTTAGTAGTGGCCCTAGAGGCTACCAGGACTCTAGGTTCTCCCCCAAGATGACATCCCTTCCTCCCAGGTGAAAAGTATTTGTCACCCAAATCCTCCCATATGGGAGAGGGGTCTGTGCTTGCTCACGCCAGAGTCTTGGTTGTGAAGCAGAAGGGTGGAGTGAGTGAGAAGTTGGGGGCTGGGAGATCAGGACAGAGCTAAACTGACACAGACACAAATGAGAGTTGGGTGGTCCTGGCTGCCTGTGGCCTTGAGGCAAAAGCCTGTGGCAAAAGGAAGGAGAGAGGGACTTCTCCACTTTGGGTCCGAATCCAAATCCCATTTTCAAGACTTTCTGTTAGCATTAAAGAGAATTATTTTCACTTCCAGGCTTCAGAGGACCAGCCACTGACTAATAGCCTATAGATAATAGTCATAATTATTGTTGTTGTTTATTAAGCAGTGCTAGGCGCTGTTTTAAACTCTTTTCATGTTTGATCTCATTTGATCTCCACTACAAATACAGGAGGTTAAGACACTCCTATTTTCAATAAAGGACAAAATAAATCCAGAATTTTACCCATTTTCATTGTCTATACTGCTAATCTATTGGTTTAAGCCACTAATTTATTTAATTTGGGTCATGCAGTATTTTTCCTAACTGGTTCCTTGCTTCTAATCTTGCTTCTCTCACCTGTCCAGTCTATTCCAAGGGCAGCAGGCAGAAGGATGCTTTTATTACACCGTCACGTCAGGACATCCCCCCACTCAAAATCCTCCGCAGTGCTTTTATCCATATGGAGTAAAGGACAGAGTCCTTTCGGTGGTCCACATGGCCACACAATCTACCCTCCTCTTTTCTTTACCTGTTTTCACTCCAGCTCCCTTACTACACTCCAGCCATGCTGGTTGCCTTGGATTCCTCAAACGCTCCACTCCTGTCTTCCCTGTTGTTTTCTTTCTCCCATAGCACTTATTCTTCTAATATAGCTTATACTTATTATGTTTACTGTCCATTGAACCCAGCTAGACTATAAACTCCCTGAGAGAAGGGAGTTTGTCTATTTTGCTCATGAATGTATCCCACATATCTAGACTAGGAATTTATTATGAGCTCAAGAATTACTTGTTGAGGGGCACCTGGGTGGCTCAGTTGGTTAAGCATCTGACTTTGGCTCAGGTCATGATCTTGCAATTCATGAGTTTGAGCCCCTCATCAAGCTCTGTGCTGACAAACAAAGGAGGTGATTTATTGAGCATTAACTTGTTGTCCAATCATAGCTGTGGGGGTAAAGAATGGCAGAGAAGATGGAAGAAACAGAATGATTTTAAGAGTCTTTGACCGTAAGGGTTTAAAATGTTAAAATGTTAGTGAATTCAGGCAGGCTTGTGGGACACCTCAGCCAAAGTGGGGTCTGGTTCGAGGAGAGGGAGAGGAGTCTGACCCAGCACAACTAGTAAAACCTGGGTTGCCTGAGGTGAAGGCTGAGGCTCCCACATATGCTGGCCATGACAGATCGAAATGAGAGAACCTGTCCTTTGTGTCCAATTCAGTGGCAGAGATTAAGACCTAGCCATAAACCAGCCCTGGTTTCTGCTCCTGATGACACCATTATCATTTTTAAACTTATCATTTATTCATTAATGCAGCCCCAGAGCTTATGGGGTTGTTGACAGAACATAAATACAAACATAAAAATAAATCACAAAGTCTTTTTAGAGCTGCCTGAGACTTTAAGGTCAACTGGTCCAATCCCCTGTTGAAGTGATGTAGTCTTCAGATTCTATCCCCTGGTCTTTATGACTAGTCTCCTCTAAGATGAAAGACCTCCATGAGAGGCTCCCTAGGTTTTGTTCTTTTATCTGGCCCAAGAGATATTGGGTCTTAAGTTTGCCTTAGGTTTAAGTTAAATAATTGTACTTAATTAAAGTTAAGTTGCCTTAAGTTTGTCACACCGCAGCTGAGACCTCTCTTTTTAGGCCGTGGGCATGCCTCCCTGTGGACCTCACGCCCTCTGGTCTTCTCAGGTCCACGTTGAATATGATGACTTCTTTTCAGCTCTCTTCCTATGTTGAATTTGCTAGTTTTCTGGTCATTGATGTCACCTAGCTGGGCATCTTTTCTCAAACATCCATGCTTGCCTTTAATTGATGTGTAGCGATGGACAAAATAATAGCATATTATTGTTTTGAATAGCAAGATAAAAATCCTTTCATACGTACATACTCTAACACACATACACATGTATACACTCTTTCAAGTTACATGCCCTTGCACAAGTAACAGCTTCTCTGGGCTTCGGTTATTTTCTGCAAAATGATGAGTCAGACTAGATGATATTTATGAACATTTCATGGATCTGTTCTTATAGATGAACACTAAACACTTATACTCTCAAAGTGAATATAGAAAGTAATTGTACTCAGATATTCCCTGACAAATTGAACCATTTGAGTAGGATGGACGAAAAAAGGTTTGTTATAAATATCTTCCCTAGAAGCAATTTACCTGTGTGGAGTATGCACCTGATTTCTACTCTTTTAGGAAGCCTTACTTGTAGGCCTCGGATGTACTTAATTGATAAAATAAATGCTCTTGTTAAGCTGGATAGCATGTTAGTGAATGATCTACATTAAGTACTTTAGAACTGAAGCTTGATTTTAGTTCTTGTTTTCAATGTTCTCTTTGATGCAATCCATTTCCCCTTGCCCGTTTTTCTACCTGTAAATAGGGATCCCATGCTACTTTACAGAAAGTTTGTAAACCAAACTAGGTATTGGTTTTGAATTCTACCACATGTATAGTTCAGAAAGCTTTGTAGGTCACAGTTTTTTATGTGTGTGTAGATATTCTGAACTAGATTATATCCTCTTGAGAGTAGTAATTAAGGCTAGCATTCCCCTCTGATCTTTACCTTAGCATACAGTAGGATTCAGTAAGGCTTAGTGAGTTAACCATATTCCAGAAACCTATAGGCTAGGTCAAGACATTCACCTTTTTCCAATATCAACCTTAGAAAGAAAGAGAGAAAAAAGGAAGGAAGGAAGAAAATAAGAGAAAAGGAAAGAAAAGAAAAGAAAAGAAAAGAAACAAGGTTTCTGATGAGGAACTCATCAGAATGAGTTTTATCTCATTTTTAAACCCTCCCCCACCCTTTTTGCTATTAACAATCCTGGGGAACAAACTTAACATTCTACAGTGTTTAAAGAAAGAGAGAAACGGGAAACAAGATGGATAGCCTCCAAAGTACTATGTATGAAGTATAAATGTCTTGGTAGCATTTGTTCTTCCAGCAAATTCTAAGATATGATTTTCTAGCTATATTTTACGACTATAAAATAAGAATAAAGTTTTAGGTGAAAAACAAGCAATGAGATTATGGAAGATGCTTACAACATTATTTTCATTGTTCAAAAACAACAACAACAACAAATCAACCTGAGCTAATATGCCTTGCTGATGCCCTTAAAATATTCCATCTTTGGACAGAACCATTAACTATTTTTAAAAAGCCAATAATCAATAAGTCTTAATTTGTTGAACTGACATTTGTGCAGGTTTCATCTAGATGAAATTAATTAGAAAGAAAATGGTTTCTCAGCGATTGGTGAGAGGAAAGGAGTCCGTGGCAAGATAAGTTTGACCCTGTGTCGTAGAAACATTTTAATGAGGTTAAGCCTCAGCGTATTTGGATCTGGCTGCTTGTTGAGTGTGCACTGACATTTCTAATGGGCTACTAGAGGCTTCTGAAATGGGCCAATGACTTTGAAAACATTTTGTGGGTCACCGAAGTTCTAGGTGGATAGATTGTAATAAGACTGAATAAAATGTATATAGTTTGTGAAATGACCATCTGGGAGAAAGAATTGTGAAGAACAATCTCACCAAGAAAATAGCACCCCTCCCTCCACATTTCTCGGCTGATGTACTTTAGTTTCTCAGAACACTATTAATTGAAGTCAGATCCTAATTTGCTGGCACCAAAGAACACCATTTCTGTTTAAGGGTCCTCTGCTGAGCCCTGCCTGTGCCATTCACCAGGGAAACCAGGTTCTGAGAAGAGTAGGGAAGAGATAGTCATCCCACAGCTCTCAGGGGATAGTACTTGATTTAATTGCTTTAGGAACCCATTGTATCAATGAGACTAATAGAATTAGACAAGGAAAATACTAGCAAGACTTGATCAAATACATTGGATTTCCCCCTTGGCATATAATTAGGTTAAGGGGAGTGATTTAGAGTAAACCCAAGGTGCTGTCTCATCATTAACCTAAGTCTCCAGGGCTGACCATAAGGGCCTGGATGCTGAGGTTTTTAGCTTTGGGGCTACATGTCACTTGGAAGAAATGCTAAACAGCAGGTCAGTTTTGCTCAGGCCCACAGCCTTCAGAGGGGTGGTACAGGATGAACTTATGGGGTCTCTGATCTCAACATGAGATCATTTTTTCCAATGTGGGGCTCTTTTCTCCTCCTCATGTGACCTTGCTTTCCCTTTTGGGCAGATTTAGAAGGACATTTTCTGTTGGGGAAGACATCTCCCAAGAGTTAGAAGATAATAGCAGTCAAGTGAGCAAGGAGGAGACAAGAAGACATAAAAAAAAAAAAACCCAGAGTCATGGACAAAAACATGTTTGTTTATGAAAGAATCTGAGGTTTATGTGAAGCTTTAGAAAATGAGGGCAGCATAAAAGAGGTTGTGGGCATCAGTAGGGTGTGTACTGTCTTTAAGTTTCTAATTACAAATGATAACAATAATGAGAGCAAACATTTATTTTGCAATCACTGTATGCCAAGTACTGTGCTAAGCATTTCATATACACTATTTTCCTTAATCCTCACAACAACCCCACAAGATATTTTACAGAAAAGGAACTAAGGCACAGAGAGTTTAAGCAACTTATGGAAGGTCACAGAATTGGCAAGTGGATGAAGCCAATCTGACTATATTTTGCTCACCAATTACATCTGCTGTGAGTCATCCAAGTGGGCCTCACTGCTAGAGAACATCTTTCTAGGGTAGAGTATTAAAAGAATGAATAATAGCTTCTTAGAGGGAATGTAGATAAGACTGAGTAAGAAAGTTAGAAAGAAAGAGTCCTTAAAAATGAACGGAAATCAACATTAATGGCGGTGACACATGACACCATGGAGAAAGGAGAATTTCTGCATCATTAGAGCTACACAAGTGTGAGATTCTTGACACAGAGGGTAAATCTGGCCCCTCTAACAGCACCCCTCCAGAGGCACATGGGGTAAGGTGACAGGAATCCAGATAATCTCCCAGGAAAGAGGAGTATCTTGCAGGCTGGGAGAAGATGGAAGATAGTGACATGTGCAATCAAATATGGTTCGATCAGAGATGGGCTGCCCTCTGGGATCATAAACCTAAAACACGGCAAAATAGACTGTAAGACTGAAAGCACACGTCCCCTCTCAGCTCTGCTGATTTGAATTCCTTCATTTAAAAGTATTAATTCAGCTTCTACTGTGTGTCAGGAACTAAGGAGACAAAAGTAACTGAGGTAGCAGCTTTGCGTTCAGGGAACTCAAGGTTGAAAAGATACAAAAGCAAAAATCTCAGAGAAGGAAACTTATGACTGATGCTAAAACAGAGATATAGAAATGTCAAAGTTCATACCTAGAGTAGGCAGAGGTCAGCCCTATGTGGGGTAGTGTTTGGAGTCCCTCAGAACATGTAATATTTATAAATAAAGAGAAGCACTAGGTAGAAGTGGAGAAGAGGAGAGAGATTTTTGGGAAGAGAAAAGGAGAAATAGAGTCCTCTAAACAATTTTCAATTTTGGGTAGGAAGCTGAAAATCTTGGGAGTAAAGAGAGAATTTTCTTCTTCCCTGTTAGTCCATTAAAAGAAAAGAAGCCATGGTCAGTGAAGAATAGATTATAGACGTTACTGAACAAAAGAATTTGTCTTCCCAACCTACTTAAGAACTGAAGGATAATGACCAAGGACACATTCCCAGGCTGTGTTTCATTAAAGACCCATACACTTGCTGTAGAGCCTTTCAGCCAGAGTAAGAGAGAGAAACGTCTAGATAAGCTTAGGAAGCTGGACACATGGGACAATGATGTGTATGATTTGTGAGGAAAAAGCCTCATGGCTCACCTGAAGAAGTATATGATGTGAATCAGATGTGGGTTTTAACTCAGGTTTTGCAATGAATTAGTTATGTGACCTGGATAACTGACTTCCCCACTCTTGATCTCAGTTTCATTTCATTTTCTATAAAATGAAGGAGTTGGACTGGATGGCTATTACATTTCTTTGCTGTGACATGTTCTAATTTCTTTTATTCTAATTCTCTGTGAAGTGGGACAGGAACAACATAGCTTCCCAGGGTGTGGGCAAGAAGTTACATGCAAAAAGCAAAAGAATAGCATGTAGTGCCTGCACTATGCTGAATACACTGTCAGTGAATTTACAAATGAATTAATGCATTGCTTAAATTGGAAATAAGCCCCTTGTCCTTGGAAACATTTGAACAGAGGCTGGATTACCCCTGAAGAAAAGAGATGAAGAGATTTGGGATTGAGAAGAAGTCTCCTTTGTCTCTGGTTCTGGTGGCTTTTCTGGAGAGTTTTTTTTTTTCTTCTTATGTTTCAAGTTAGAAGTTAATATATACATTAATTGTGGAATTTTTCAAAAATTCTTCCATGTCTACCTCTTTTACTCTCTCATTGAGCTCTTCGTCTCTTTTAGCAGTTTCTTAGTTGCAAACTTCTTAGGACTTTCACAAATCTTTCACCCTCTGATACCCCCTCTTGCTTTCTTGGTACCAGTGTGATGATGAGCTGTTCCATGGAAACCAGAAAACAGACCCAGCTTAGGGAAGAGCTGTTTGTTCCAGAAACTACTTTAGACCCCCAAGTGTGCCTCTCTCAGCCAAGAGACACGTAGAATCCCCCTGGTGGAGAGGTGGTGTGAGGAACCGCCTATATCTGCTTTCTTAAGATGTTGCTTCTACCACATTTCCTAGTTTTATCAACAAAATCTGTGCTCTGGGTTGCCTTTAGTTTCAGAGGGTCGTTTTGGAGTTTGTGCCTCTACATAGTGCATGGAAAGAATAGCTTCCATCCGCCCGTGTGGGGCTGTTGCATTATTCTGCTGACTTTTTTTTTCCCCTGGGCTTGCCTGGGTAATGTTCTTCCCTTACAAATTTCATCTCACTGCACTGTGCATCGAAACGACGCAGTTATGGAGCGCACAGGGAAAAAAATTATAATGCCATTAAAAGTTATCATAAATTTCAGATCAGCATCACTTCTAATCCGATACACAATTTTACTGCCTCTATAAAGTAGGTGATTTGCAGTGGTCTGAGGCGTCTCCTGGAGCGTTTTACTTCTTTTTAAATTAAACACACCAACTTTGTGCTGAATTCAGAGTGTGGACATAAAAAAGGGGGTAAAAAGGAGAGGGAAGGGACATCAGATGGGAATTGCAATTGAATCTTTATATATGCCATCTTGGCACTGTGGTACTAAATATAGTGCCAGGTAAATAGATGTGCTGAAATATTCAGAATAAAAAACAAATGTTCCAATAGCAGAAGCAGTGAGCCCCGAGAATGTTTCCACAGTGGGTGTGCTTAAAATAATAAAATACTGTTGTTTAAAACTACTCAATCCTAGAAAACCCTATGTTGTAAAAAAATATATAGTGCTGGTATATGTGTGAGGGACTGTGTATGCTGAACATATATACGTATATAAAAACTCCCAGGAAATTAAATAGAATATAAGGGGCTTGATTTTACTGGTTGGAAAGTTATACTGATTATTTCTTCGAGGTACATTAACTCTTTCTGAAAGCGTAGGCCATCAGAAGTTGTCATTTACTGAATGGCTACCAAGTATTTTAAAACGTAATGTTCTCAGCAAGGGCTGATCTATCAGCCTATCCGTGTACAGGTGTGTATACTTGTGGACATAGAGGTGGTGCACACCCAATGCTAGGACAAAAGAAGAACTGCATTCATAAGGTTTCTGGTTGAAAAGATTTGATTGAATTGTGACATTGTTTTCCCCTGACACTCAAAGGCAGATGGAAATACTTAGGTACTGAAAAAAATGTTTTCTAAGTGTCTACTTTATGCAGTACTCTGAGATAAATACTACAGATACCAAGAAGAAAAACCCCATAGGTCTACCCTCAAGAAGCTCACAGTCTAGAAGGGGAACTTTATGGGAATTAAAATTGGTTACAGTTAAGCATTGCAACGTTACTATAGATGTAAATGTTCACTTGGAGTGCACAAAGAGAGGAAGATACGTGTCTGCTATGATAAAATGCAATATGGCATCTTATTTCTCTTTCAAATTGGGTCTAAGTTCTCCAGTCCAGACATTTTTTAACAATGTTAATTAATCAATTAACAAGTAATATACCAAACAAATATATATTCAACTCTGGTTACTCTATGTTATTTATTTCCATGCCCCCAGAACTTAACACAGTGTCTGGAATAGCCAGGAATGAACTAAGCATATTTTGAATTAATGAAGCTGTGATACAAAGATGAATAATAATCCCCAGCATACAACACACTTTACATTTGAAAGGTATTCTTATGTTATGGTGTTTAATCCTCTTCAATGAGGTATGTTTTATTTTTACTTTATAAATGAAGAAACAGAGATTCTGTGAGGAGTAATGATTTCATTTCTAATTCATACCAGGCTGGACTGAATCCAGATTATCTTGTTGCAAGTTCAGCCCTGGTTCTATGCCAAACTGGGTCGCGATGCATGTTCACAGATCTTGGCATGATCGAGTCATGTGTTGGGCCCCTGGGAGGGCTGTGATAAGATGTTGCGTTATAATGGCACTAAATATAGTGCCAGTAGAACCAGAGAACCTGGACACAGTTTCTTTTTTCTTTTATACTTTATTGTCAAGTTGGTTTCCATAAAACAACACAGTTGCCTAAAAACTGTGGTGACTAATAATTGCTGTTGTAATGTCCTGAGGATTTATTGTAACAGATCAGATGGACAGTAAGTTTTGTAAATGATGCAATGAACTAGAGCTGAGTTAGTTAACAGTCTATAATAACGTTGCAAAGCTTGACTGTAACCAATTTTAATTCCCATAAAGTTCCCCTTCTAGACTGTGAGCTTCTTGAGGGTAGACCTATGGGGTTTTTCTTCTCGGTATCTGTAGTATTTATCTCAGAGTACTGATAATACCTATCAGCACATTACAATCTCTTTTGGTCCTCACTATAATTCTATAAGATAGGTACTATGGTCATCATCTCTTTTTACAGATGAAGAAACCAAGGAAGAGAGGGATTAAAAAATTTGTCTAAGGATTATAATTCATACAGTCTAACTACAGAGTTTGTTGCCTGGAGGTAACAGGACATCATTTATTTATCTAGCTTGTGTTGATCAGGCTGGTGTCCTCACTGTTACTGGAGATAGTGTGCTAAGAGATAGTTGATGGAGGTGAAAGGTGACTAACATAAGGAGTAGCACTCTATTATGTGGAAATCAATGAATGAATGAAGTTGTTTTTAGATATATCAGGAGGAAGTGATGTATTCCTGATCTCATGAAAGATAATCATACACATTTCATAATATTTTATATTTTGAAAACAGGTTATATTTGTACAACAGTATTGGCAAAATTGGAGCTCCTGATGTGAAATACAATCTATTGTGAACTCTATCTATTAACTACCTAATTAATCCATTTAGTAAATTAATTATCAAACATTTGTTAAATGCCTACTAGTGTACCTGATACTTTGAAAGGTGTTTATTATAGAATTATTGTCTTTAATTAAGTCAGACCATCTTACTTGAAACATACAGATGTTTAGCCTTTAACTGAAAATAAGTACCAAGAAATTGGTAATTGCTCTTCATTCCCATGAATAATTGGGTGATATTTAGTTTTGACCTGTAGTTGTGATTCAGTTTAAACACAAACTGGAACTGGTTAAATTAGGGATGTGAAGTCTTTCATCTTGCCTACTTTGGGGGGAGTTCTTAAAGGGGGTGAAGGTTTGACAATAGTAGTTAGCTGGCTTCAGGGGACTATGTCCTGTGTTTGGCATCTCCTTAGAACCCTTGACACATACACATTTATCATCCATCTGAGGAAGGGTGGCACTTGTGACACGCTGGAGTAAAGAGCTTAAATAAAAGTACAATTGGCAGTGATAAAATTAGGGCCAGGGAAAGAGTATATCGTTAACTAGTCATTAATTAATGAACTTATTAATTAAACGGTGACTCATTTCACTTTGTAATAGTTACTTTAAAATGGTTTTAAACAGTTTTCAGATACTTGATGAGATGATCCAACTAAGCCTAATGAATATGAGTAGAATTTTTAAAATGGCAATTTAGTACCCAATTCAACTTAATGAAAAGTTCAGTTAGTAACAGATATTACCATGGCTTCATAGTGGAGGCCAAAAATTTTATCATATAAGAAAATCTCTATAACAGATTGAGTCACCTAGGAAGATATTTAGTGGCAAGTGAAAGTAAGTCAGACTTAACAGTGATTTTAATAAATGGGATTTAAAATATATATTTCCATTTAACATACATAGATGTCTCAGATGCCCAGAGATGGGTAGCTGATGGTTTTACTTCAATGTTTCAGTGAAGAAAAGACCTGGTGTTTGTATTTCAATTCAGTTTTTCCATGGTTGCAATATGGCTTCACTAAGTCAGAATATAGGTTCCATTCAAAGATGGGAAAAGAGTTATGGGAGCCAGCCCCACTGTCTACTTTTATATAAAAGAGCAAAAGTTTTTCTGAGAAATCCCAGCAAACTGCAGTTTTATCTCATTGTCCAAAGTTGTGTCATGTGGCTACACCTCGCTGCAGAGAATGCTAGGAAAATGAACGCTCAGCCTTTGTGTCTCAGCCTTTGTGTAGAGTCAAGGCAGAAGGAGTTTGAGAAGAGATGTTGAGTCAGTTAGCCTCCAGTGAGGCCTCATAGCTGCACTCATAAATCTTATTCCAAAAGCAGTTAATCTATATAATTAACATATTGTCTCTAAAATATACTATGCAAAGATTCAAACAAATCCAAAAGTAGAGACAATGATATAATAAATCCTCATGAACCCATCCCCCATCTTCAATAAATATTCACTCATGGCCATATGAAACAATTTTTATATATATCCCTACCATAAACATATCTCTGGATATTTTAATTTTTTTTAATGTTTTATTTATTTTTGATACAGAGAGAGAGCATGAGAGGGGGAGGGGAAGAGAGAGAAGGAGACACAGAACCGGAAGCAGGCTTCAGGCTCTGAGCTAGCTGTCAGCACAGAGCCTGATGCGGGGCTCGAACCCATGAAAGTGAGATCTAACCTGAGCCGAAGCTGGAGGCTTAACCGACTGAGCCACCCAGGCGCCCCTGGATATTTTAAAGCAAATCCTAGACATTATATTATTTTATCCATAAGTATTTCATTATATGTCTCCAATAGTTAAGGACTATTTTAAAAGAAAACAGCCATCTTACCAGTACCACTCCAAAAGTAAATTAACAAAAATTCTTTAATATTATTAAATAGTATTCACATTTTCTCAACTATCTCAGTTTTTGAAGCTTGTTTGAATTGATATATAATGTTTCATTTTCTTTATATTGTTTTCATGATTTTAGAAAAATTTTAAATTTATGTATTTATTTAGTAGTGACTTTTTCTCATTGGAGACAAACGCTTATGCACTCAAGTATTTTGAAGTACTTGTAAAAGTGAAAATCTATTATGGCAGCCTAAGGTTTGAATACCTGTACACAAAGAATCATATTCTAAAGCATCTGCTAGATTTTAAGTATTTCTTCCCAAAGTCTAGCTTGAGAGTTAAGACGTTAGAAAGTAGATATATGGAGCAGCTTTGTGCTTTAAGATATCTTAGACTTTAAGCTGTAAGTAAACTTCCACGTTCGGGGATAACTTGAAGTATGTGTTGGAGGTGGTGGCACAGATCTAAATCCTGCTCAGTCTTGTAAGTTTGTGTATTCAAAATCAAGAGTTAGGAGGGTGCCTGGCTGGGTTGGTCAGTGAAGCATGCAACTCTTGATGTCAGGGTTGTGAGTTCGAGCCCCACATTGGGTGTAGAGATTACTTAAAAAATAAAATCCTTAAAAAAAAATCAGGAGTTAGGAAAGGTCTTTCTAAATATGAAGCCTTTAAGTCATAAATAAAGAGATTGATAAATTTTTTTAATTAAAATGTTTTATTTATTTTTGAGAGAGAGAGACAGCGTGAACAGGGGACGGTCAGAGAGAGAGGGAGATGCACAGAATCTGAAGACAGGCTCCAGGCTCTGAACTAGCTGTCAGCACAAAGCCTGACATGGGGCTCGAACCCACAAACCGTGAGACATTGACCTGAGCTGAAGCCAGCCGCTCAACTGGCTGAGCCATCCAGGAGCACTGAGACTGATAAATCTGAGTACATAAAAATAAAATACTTATACATGACTAGAAAGAAAGAAAACCTCAAAACATAAACAAGTTTAAAAGCAAATGACAAATTAGGGGGAAATGTGCTACTCATATCATAAAGGGCAGTCGTCAGCAAGATACGATGGTGCTTGAACTGGGGCTGGGTGCTAGGGGCAGAGTGAAGTCTGCTTGCTTGGGGCATACTGTAGAAGTGGTGCCAGCAGGACTTGCTGATGGGTTGGAGTTAAGACATGAGGGGCAGAACAAATAAGGGATGAATTCTACAAAAATTGTTGGAAAAAATTATTTTCCAAATAAGAGAAAAGAAGATGTAAGAAATAGTATGCTAACTTTCCCCCTATGAATGCCAGGAACATAAAACTTCAGTGAGTATCCTGAAATAGCCATAGGTGATGGCTTTGCCATTCCAGGTCATGGACGAATGATTTTAGCCAAGAGGTAGAATCAGATATTTTTTGTGTAGGAAACAATAGTTCTGGAGTTGGGAGGCCTGTACAGTGGTGCCAGCTCTACTCCTTACTTCCTGTGTGATCCTGAGCTAACATGCCAGGGCAGCCTCTCTGAGCCTGAGCCTCTATTTCCCCTAATTATGAATTTGTTTCACAATATAGGTATAGACTTTTGTTACGCTTCCTAATTATGTAACATCTATCTAGTGATTTATTTCAACTAACAATTTGGTTTTTAAAAGTTCCATATTTATAGAATTAGGATTACATGCCTAAATATTATTGAATAAAAAGTTTTTTCTCTACCTTTCAAGAAAGGAGAACTCCTCAGAGTAGCCACTTGTCAGGGATCTTGCATGATAATATGCTTCCATCTTTTATGCCAGTTTTGATGATCTCAATGTCAGTGTTTGGTTAACTGGGAAAGATTAGGCACCATCACTCAGTGAGAAATATCAGACCTCTCTCTCTATATTTGGAAATATATTCAGGTTTGGGGTGCCTGAGTGGCTCAGTCGGATGGGTGTCCGACTTCAGCTCAGGCCATGATCTCACCACCTGTGAGTTCGAGTCCCACGTCAGGCTCTGTGCTGGCAGCTTGGAGCCTGGAACCTGCTTTGGATTCTGTGTCTCCTCTCTCTGCCCTTCATCTGCTCATGCTCTGTCTCTCTCAGTCTCTCAGAAATAAATAAATGTTTAAAAAATAAAAAATAAATAAAAATAAATATATTTAGGTTTAACTTACATACACTATTTAAAGTTTGCTACACATATTTAAAGTTTTAATTTGATAAGTTAGATATATGCATACACCTATGAAACCATCACTACAAGGAAAATAATGAATACATTCATTGCCCCCATCAGTTTCTTTCTGCTTTCTTGTAATTCCCACACTTCATTTCTCCCCATATCTGCCCCCATCTCAGTAAAACACTGATCTTCTGTCTCTATAGTTTAGTTATATTATCTAGAATTTAATGTAAATGTAATCATATAGTACTTACTCTTTTATTACCTTGCTTCTTTCACTTAGTATGATTTTGGGATCCAACCATGTTGTTATATATATTACTAGTTCATTTCATTTTATGGCTGAATAGAATTTCATAGTATGGATATATCAGAATGTATGTATCTGTTCATCTGCCAGTGAACATTTGAGTTATTTCTAGTTTTTAGTTATTAGGAATAAAGCTACTATGAACATTTAAATACAAATGTTTGAATGGAAATATGTTCATTTCTTTATGTAGATCCACATTTCCATCTGGTGTTATTTTTCTTCAGTATAAAGGCTCTCTTTTAACTTTTTTTTTCTGTAATGCAGGTCTGCTGTTGATCAGTTCTTTCAGCTTTTTCTCAAAACATCAATTTTTCCTCCATATTTCCCTTTAAAATCCACAATTTTTTTGTAAGATATTTTTGTTAAGTATAGAATTCTAGATTAACTTTTTTCTTTAGTATTTTGCAGATTGATTTGTCTTCTTGTGTCTGATAAGAAATCTTCTGTCATCCTTATCTTAATCCTCTGTACATGTCCTTTTTTTCCTCTGGGTGTTTTAAAAAAGTTTTTTAATGTTTATTTTTGAGAGAGAGATATTGAGAGAGAGAGAGAGAGAGGGAGAGAGAGAGAGAGAGAGAGAGAGAGAGAGAGAGAGAGAGAGAGAGAGAGAGAGAGGCAGTGTGCAAGCGGGGTAGGGTCAGGGAGAGAGGCAGACAGAATCTGAAGCAGGCTCCAGGTTCCATGCTGTCAGCACAGAGCCTGATGCAATGATCAAACTCACAAAGTGGGGCTTAAATTCATGAACTGTGAGGCCATGACCTGAGCCAAAGTCAGACGCTCAACTGACTCATTCACCCAGGCGCCCCTTTCCTCTGAGTGTTTTAAAGGCTCCTATTATCTCTGATAATCAGCAATTTGATTACATGTGCCTTGGTGTAGGTTTCTTCATTTTTTTTTTTTCTTGGTCCTTGGAGTCCTTCAGCTTTTGAGTCTGTGAATTTACAGTTCTAATTAAATGTAGAAATTGTCAATCATTATGTATTTAAACATCTTTTTTTCTTTCTCATCCCCACCTTAAGGACTCTAATGACATGTAGGCTCTTGAATTTATTGTTCAGTGCACTGATGTTGTTCTCTTATTATTATTATTATTATTGTTTTCTTTCTGTATTTAATTTGGGATCATTTGTATTATGTCTAAGTCTACTAATTTTTTCTTCTGCAATGTCTAATCTGCTGTTAATCCCGTGTGTGTGTGTGTGTGTGTGTGTGTGTGTGTGTGTGTGATTTTTATTTTGAGCAATCTGATTTGGGTCTTTAAAAAATTCTTCTATGTCTCTACTTAAGTTTTTGAACATAGAGAATTGTTATAGTAATTGTTTCAACATACTAGATTGCCAACTGTAATATCTGTGACCAATCTGAGTTAATATAGATGGTCATTTCTTCTCATTGCAGTTGTATTTTCCTGCTTCTTTATATGCATGGTAGTTTCTTTTTATTTATTTATTTTGAGAGAGAGAGCAAGAGAGAGCAGGGGAGGAACAGAAAGACAGGGAGACAGAATTCCAAACAGGCTCTCTATTGTCACCACAGAGCCAAAAGCAGGGCTCAGTCTCACAGACCTTGAAATCATGATCTGAGCCGATATTAAGAGTCAGACACTTAACTGAGCCACTCAAGTGCCCCATGCATGGTAATTTTTGATCTGATTAGAGACATCATGGATTTTACTTTGCTGGGTACTGGATATACTCTTGAATTTTGTTCTGGAATTCAGTTAATTTACATGAAAACAGTTTGATCCATTGGGTCTTGTTTTTAAAATTTGTTAAGTGGGACCAGAGTGACTGGCCATAGTTATAGGTGTTTTTATGGACTCTTTATTCTGTTACTTTATCTATATGTCTATCTTTTTGCTAATCTATAGTGTCTTGACATCTTAGCTTTGTAGGAAATCTTAAAATTGGCTAGTATGAGTCCTCCAAATGTTTTATTCTTTTAAAATTGTTTTAATTTTGCGGACTCCTTTGCCTTTCTACATTTTAGAATCAGCTTGTCTGTATCTAAAAAGACTACTACTGGGATTTTGATTGGAATTATGTTAAACCTAAAGATCAATTTGGGTAAGGATTGAAATCTTTACTATTTGAATCTTCCAATCCATGAACATGGTATGTCTCTCTATTTATTTTGGTCTTCTTTGATTCCTTACTTAGCACTGTACTCTTTTTCCTCTCCTTCTAGGACTTGATGACATTTTGTTATTATCTGTCAGGTCCTAAAGTTCTTTTCGTTTTTTTAATCCATTTTTTCCTTTATTTTCTGATGGATTATTTCTATTGAACTGTCTCTAAATTTCGTGGTAATTTTCTCTGTCATCTCAGTTCTGTCTTATGTCTATACACTGAGTTTTAAATTTCACTTACATTATTTTTATATTCTAAAACTTCCATTTGTTTCTTCCTAATGTCTAATGTTTCTTTGCTGATACTTTTTATTTCTCCATTTGTTTTAAGATATTCTTTTTTGAGCATTTAAAAAATTAGCTACCTTAATGGCTTTGTCAGATAGTTTTTAACATCTGTGTCATTTTGGGGTTGGTATCTTTTCTCATGTGAGCTGATACTTTCCTTGTTTATCACATGCTGAGTAATTTTGCATTGTGTCCTGGGTATTTTGATTACTATAAGACTCAGTCTGGTTAAAGGCTGAAAGAATGTTGATATTTTTGTTTTAGCAGGAAATTCACCTCGTTGGGTTTAGGCTGACAGTTTCAATCTGTCTTCTGTAGGTAGTGTTTCCAATATCAGATAAATTTTCAGAGGCTTATGAGTACTCTTTGGATTTGGCCCATGTGTGTGCTACCTAATTGCCAATCTGGAAGCTGAGTGATGGTTTCTTTGTTTAGTTTTCAAATTATCAGTATGCTATTTAGGATAAGACCCAAACATGATCAGGGCTGAGCTCAAGAGTTTGTAAATAACTTTATGGGCTTGTGTTCCCACATTGCTCCTTCTTTGCCTTTCCAGTACTTTTTTGTTTGTTTGTTTGTTTGTTTGTTTTCTGGGGCTCTACTTTTCAGTCTTCTATCCAGAAATCTAAAGGCATTAGCTACTCTCTCTGCTGACTCTGCTACTACTCCTATATCCAAAATCGAGTGACAAGGACAGGAGAGAAAAGAGAGAGAGGTGTGTGTGAGAGAGTGTGCAGCTCCATTGGTGGAAAAAGACTTAATCTCCCCTTAGAGTTTTGGCTCCTGAGAACTTCTGTTGCTGCTACTAATATGGGCTTGTTTGGAGGCTGGGGGTGCTCAAGAATGGATCAGAGGGAAAAATTGGGGGTTTCTATACTCTATCTGAGCATTGGGAGTTCCATTTCCCCCAATTGGAGCCAGAACTACTAAAGCTACCCCTGAACATTCTCTATATCTAGGTGCAAACTTAGGGTTTTGGGTTGTATTGAGATAAGGTTGGGAAATATTTGTGGGAAAAGAGGGTAACCTTACCACTGCTTCAGTGATTCTTTGAAGTCTCTTCTGTTTACTAGTACTTAATTTTCAGTTTTCAGACAGGTTTATCATTTATTCTGCCCAGGTTTTAAAGCTGCATTCCTTGAAAGAGCAAGATACTGTATATCTACTTCATCTTACCCCAAACAGAACTTCAACTCTATTTTTATATGACCTGTTCCTATAACTAAAGCACTTACAATTCTAATATTGTTTACCTCACCTCTGGCTTCAAAGTAGCAGTTATTTTCTCCTTTTTTGTCATTGTCTGTTTCCTCTGTATTCTAAGGAATCTGTTTTTCTCCTACATGAAATATTTCATATTTTAAAAGTAGCTCTACTTTTTATTGTGTCAAAGGAGGTTTTAGCGCTGTTAATTAATTTTTGGTCTCTTTTCAATAATTCCTCACCCCACCTATCTCCTTTTTGATCTCTTCCTGATTCACTTGTACCTCATGGGTTTCTGTTCCTGTTCTGTAGAGGGCCAATCTTCTTGTATCCAATTAAGAATGCACAATAATTTTCTAGGAATGTATTCTAGGTCCTACAGGAAATCATTTTTATAGTCTTCTCTTACTTTGGATCTTCAGGATGATTTTTTTTTAAGCTTCCTCCTTTAGTAAGGGAAGAATGTTTCAAATCTAGTGTTGTGGATAAATACAATACATAAATTCCAAATGGCTTTTGTATTCACTCTTCAGTCAGATTCTCTTCTTAAATCTGCACCAGAGGCAAGTTGATGTAAGTGTCTTCTGTTCAGTTCCTAGTGCCCAGTGGGCTTTTATTGAGGGATTGCCAGATACAGCAAATAAAAATACAGTACAACCAGTTAAATTTGAACTTCAAAAGTATAGGACTTACTTTGATTAAAATTATTCATTCTTTCTCTGAAATTCAAATTTAGCTGAATGACCTGTATATTATTTGGCAACAACAATCCAGAATGATTTGGGCCAGAATGAAATAGCATCATTTCCCATTCCTCCTATTTACCTCCATAACAAGGTGACTAGAGAGAGTTCATGAAAAGTCACTATCTTCAGGTTGTTCCTGTCTCCTTTTTAGGAGAGAAAAATCTCTATCATATCACTTCTGAGCAGTCACAGGTGGTCCAATTTATGCTAACAAAGAAATAAGTGTTAGACTTCATTCAACTGATGATGCTTACATTTTTTGGCCTTGATATCATTCTTAAAAGATTCTGCTTTTAAAATTGTGTATTAGGCACAAAGAGGAGCCAAGGTTTTGGAAGTGTTTAGAAATCATGGTCTCTGGTATCTAGGCTAGAGAGGGAATAGTGTGAAGATAAAGAAATAAGTGGTTGTTTGGTAAATGCAGATACGCCCTGGTTTTCGGAAGTTCATGTTGTGCCACTTTGCTTTTATGAAAGCCCTACATTCGTACCTGTTTTCACCAACCTGAAAGAAATCCAAAGAAGATTTTTATGTTTATTGGAAAAAACCAGAAAACAAAAATAATATCCAGTATTTCTTTTGCAGCAAGCCGTTCTATGTATATAGACAGCACATACCCTGAGCAGCAAGAGTGGTGCCGCTGAGCTCTCTCCCCAGGAACGGCACCAAGCTACCACAGCTCTGAATTGTGTCTGTTAGCTTGTGTACTTTTTTCCATATATTTTGTGCATCTGTTAGCAAGATGTGTCCTAAGGTACCAGAAAACCCTAAGAGAGGTTATTTTTTGGATCTGGGGATGCCCCCCAAATTTTGCATATAAATTAATGGTAATTGGTTCTTCAGTTTATACTATTTCAATTTATGAAAGATTTCATAGAAACACTCTACTTTTGCATAGTGAGGTAAACCTGTAATAGAGATAGCAAGGAGATAGACAGAAGCTTTAGATAGTTTATTATCTTCAATTAACTTTCCAAGAAGTTTGGGAGGGATAGGGCAGAGACAAGCTTAGCACAAATGAAACAGCAAACCAAGATGCAAATTGTTAACGTGCCTCTGAGCTATATGTACAGGCTGTGAAAACTACAGAAAGAATAGGCGTTGTGTGCTTGGAAGTCAGGACACAGGATGTGGCTGGTTTATTTAGCTTTGGGGAAGTCTGAGTTGAACTTTAAGGAATGGAATATGATGTGCTCAAGCTAGTATTTAAGGCTGTGTCAGTACTTCTGACAGACAAAGGGTTAATATCCTTAATCTATAAGGAACGCCTACCAATCAATAAGGAAGAGATAAGTCCAGCAATTGAAAAATGGGCAAAGGACATGAATAACTGACAAAAGAATACAAGAGGATAATAAATATATGAAAAATGTCTAACCTCATCAGTATTCAGTGATAAGCAAATAAAAACAAGATACAATTCTCTGCCTACTCAATTGGGAAACACTTTTAAAGTGGTTTAAATGGAAGTACCCAGTATTGGTGAGAATGCAGAAATGGGCATCCTTACACACTGCTTTTGGGAGAGGAAATTGATTCTATATTTCTGAAGATATATTTAGAAATATATATCAAAAACTTTAAAATGGTTTCAAACTGTTGATGAGATAATAATACGTCTGGGAATTTATCATGAGGAAGTAATTATAGATGCACACAATGATTCATATACAAGGATATCCACTGCAGTATAATTTATAATACAACAAGAGAAAGGCAAGTACCTACATGCTCTACAGAACAGAGATGGAATGGGGCATGTAATGGATGAATGCTGGAGAACCATTAGAAGTTATAATGTCAGAGAATGTTTAATCACCTAGGAAAATGCTAAAGGTTCATTGTAAAGATAGAATTGTGGGTAAAAGCATTTAAATGAAGTATACATATTGTAAATATAGTTCTGTTGTATAGAAATATACTTGAATGAAATGTACTTGAAGGAAATATATAAGATGTAAACCTTGGGTAAACCTGAGTAATAGGATTATGAGCCATTTAAATTTTCATATATATTTGTACATATATAAACACTTATTAATATATATTATATTAATTTTTCATTCTTGTTTTCAAAGAAAAGCATTATAAATCAGAAAGACAGACATACACGCTATTTAAAAAAACGTATGTATACTGTTCAGCATTATTTCAGTGAGAAAAAAGAAGAAGTAAAATAATTACTTGTGTTGGTAAGATAACTCTAAGTTAGCATTCAATTTTTCGACTGGTTGCTAAGGTGTTGTATATACATGATTCAATAGGATTTCTTTTCTTTGGGAATTTTGAGGCTGCTGACTAGAGTCAGCCAAAAAATTGCTTACTATGATGTACATATTCTATGCATTTGTATCAAATCCCCAAGTTCAGGTAGAACCCCATCTTTGAGAAGGTACTATTCAAGTTATTTTCTCCTCTGGCATGTCCTTGCCTTATCTGTTCTGCGTGGCTCTGAACGCTTTGTGTTAGGGACTTTGATTCATCCATGAATTCAGTGGCCTGCATCTGGTTCCCATATAGCAGGTGCCCAAACAATGCTAATGAGATGATGAGTGAAGGAATAAGTGAATATGCAAAGTGGCTCTCATTAAATGGTGTCTCAGCAAGTAGAAATATAATATCCTTAATGAAAGGTAGTGGCTGAATTATACTGAGTTAACAGTATAATTAAAGAAATACTGGACATTGGAATCATCCAGATTTGGGGTTAATAGAGGCTTTATTACTTTGATGTGTGTGCTGTTTGGCAAGTCACTTAACTCATCTGAGCCTAAGTTTCCTGATCTGTAAGGTGTAAATAGACACTGTCGTCTTTCATGAAGATTAAAAGATCTAATGAGTCCATACAGAGGACTTCTGACAGTTACTGGTACATAATTTCTATTCATTTAATAGTAGCCAATAATGATAAAATCATAAATGATATTATAATTGATAAGATAACTTGCTAAGTAAAATCCTCAATAAACTGATTTTATGGGTTTCCTTCTTAAAGTGATTTCCTTCCCTCCTTCCACTTGTATTGATTTAGATATGTATCCAAACCAGAGACATCACAGAGACCCACCTCTCACAACCCCTTCACCTACTTCTTTCTTCCAGAAAATTCCCTATTTCTCAATTGTTGATCCTCGAGCTCTGACTTATGAGATTGGCCTGATAGGCTGACCTCATACTGCTTAATACTAGTTTTGCTTTCAAAGTAGCTCAAAGTCTGTGAATGAAGTCCGCCTTTTGCCCCCCTGCTTTTT
>NC_043704.1:123234998-123237035 GCF_006229205.1 Suricata suricatta | reverse complement strand
CCCCCCCCCCCCCCCCCCCCCCGCCCAGCTGGGATGTGAAGACTTCCACCAGCTATTTTTAAGGAGACGCTTTGGTTGAGAATTGGGGAAACTGACCCTTATTTTGGTCTCCTGTGGACTTAGAGAAATGGAGTTCTGGGGGTGTGAGTCTGGCAGGACCCACTGCACAGTCTTTCTCTGAGACATTTCTTTGTTTGAATTTCAAGGTTACAAAAGTCAGGATTCAAGGATAACTATGAAAGATCAGCTGGTAAATGTGTTCACAAGTGAAAGAAAAAGAAAGCCAAATGAATGTTAAAACCTTTTTTGAAGCAGAACAGAAAGAGCTTTTGATCCTTTATCGTGGAACAACCAAACGTTCGCATGATCTCCGCGAGTCTGAGGGTTCCTGTAGCCGGCGGTGTGCACATGTGTGTCCATGTGCCCGCACACAGCCGCGCGCGGGCGAATTCACACACGCTTCCCTTCCTCTAAAAGCTGTATTTCCCCCTCCCCCACAGATTTCTTTCTTTTCATTTCTTTCTTTTCTTTTTTCTTCTTCTCTCTCTATTTTTTTGATATTTCAAAGCTGGCAGTTCAGGAAATGGCTGGAACTGCCACATCTCTGTTCTTGCTAAAGAAATCAATGCTAATCCTATTACTGGCAGTTATCACCTATCCCAGAACTCAGAGCTAAAAGAAAAAAACACACTGAGATGTCAAAGTAAGAAAAAAAAAGGGGGCTGAGGAGGAGGGGGGCGCCCTTCATTCACTTTCAAATAGTGTTTGTTTTCTCTCTCTTCTTTTTGATCATCCTTTTTTTTTTCTCATGTTAACAGAGAAACCAAACTACAAAACACCTGTGCTCACACAACATTAAGGGTCTGATTTAAAGCCACATGAGTCCGAGTGTGGGCTCTAATTTAGATTTATCTTTCTCCGGTGTGCCTTGACACAACACTGATAAAGAATATTTATCATGGCTCCCGGTTTTATTAATAACAATAATAATGACACATACCATTTAATGGTCACTGCAGACATTGTGCTAGGTGCTCTGTGCAAATCATGTTATGAAATACAACAAAGCCCCTGATATATAGGTATGATAAGCATTCCCATTTTAGATATTTAGAGATTAAAGCATGAGGTGTCCTTATTTGAGCTGAGTGGTAGAAAGAGGCAGAGCCTAGTTCTGCATCTAATGGGCTACACTATGATACCCACGCTCTTCCCGCTGTCTTCCTCCACCTCTAGACTTTCTCGGTAAGGTAGCCCATAAAGAGACAGGGAAACATTTAAAATTGGGAATTTACCATTTCTGAGCTTTCCGGAAGTTTTTCAGAAAGTCAAACAAATCTGATACGGTTGGGTTCCTCCCCCCTTACAATGATGGACATTCTCACATATGCATCTCTCATTCCTCCCTCTGCTCCAGCTCCATATAATCAGACGGACACAGCTATGTGTGCTTGGGAATCTTTACAAAATAACAGAAGGGTGCTAATTCGACTGGATTAATTGGCACCAGAGTATTTCAATTGACAACCTACACGTCCTGCTGGTCTGAGGATTATACTTGGAGTAGCAAACTTTATGTGCAGTGTGCATTTCATCTGGGAGCTTATTAAAAATGTGGAATTCCATGTAGAGTATCATGTCATCTGCAAAAAGGGAAAGTTTGACTTCTTCCTTGCCAATTCTGATGCCTCTTATTTCTTTTTGTTGTCTGATTGCTGATGCCAGAACTTCCAGCACTATGTTGAACAACAGTGGTGAGAGTGGGCACCCCTGTCGTGTTCCTGATCTCAGGGGGAATGCTGTCAGTTTTTCCCCATTGAGGATGATATTAGCTGTGGGTTTTTCATAGACTGCTCTTATAATGTTTAGGTAAGTTCCTTCTATTCTGACTTTCTCAAGGGTTTTTATTAAGAAAGGGTGCTGTATTTTGTCAAATGCTTTTTCTGCATCTATTGACAGGATCATATGGTTTTTATCCTTTCTTTTGTTAATGTGATGAATCACGTTGATGGATTTGCAGATATTGAACCATCCCTG
>NC_043704.1:123223697-123234898 GCF_006229205.1 Suricata suricatta | reverse complement strand
GGGGGGGGAAGACAGGTGGTGGTGATGGTGGAGGGCACTTGAGGGGAAGAGCACTGGGTGTTGTATGGAAAACAATTTGACAATAAAATATTATGGAAAAAAATATATAAGATGGTAAGACCTAAAAAAAAATAGGTAATTTTTAAATAACAATAAATTCCTTAATAATTAGAAAAAAAATGTGGAATTCCAGGCCCCCACCCCAGAGTTACCAAATCAAAACCTGCACTTTAACAAATTCCCAAATGATTTGTGAATATATTCACGTTTAAGAAGCACTGGTATTTGATACCTCTGTTCTGAAGAAAACCTCCCTAATGTTAGGATCCTACACATTCATCTGTGAGTCCTGCTCCTAGCACAATACTTGGCACACAGTGGGAGCTCAAAAATGTCCAATATACTTTGCCAATGAACCACATACTTTGCCAATTGATAAGGAAGGACAGCGCATGGGAGCTATTCACATTCAAACAACCGTGACAGCGTTGGTCCAGGAGTGACTAAAGACAGCACATGCTTCATTCCATCACCAGGCATACTTTCAGGCTCTTTGCTACTGGTTCTCATCTAGTGTCCCCGAGATATCCATTGCTTCACCAGTCCGTTAGTCAATCCACTGCTGTGTATTGAGTTGCGAGGAACTGTACTGAGCATGTGATCATAAGAAAAGGCAGAGATACTTTATGACAATGGGACAAATGGCACTTCTTTAGCATTGAGGATGGAAAGTAACTTGTTTTCTGGATCGTTACATGTCTGATGCCAATAGGAAGAATTGTTCTGGGCTGAATTCCTGTTCCCCATGGGCTATTTTCCCCCCAAGAAAACAATGAATAATCATACTAAAATATTCCTAATTTTTGTATGAATAGTTGTAATAAATACTCAGAATATTTATTATTCAACAATTATAATAGAATGTTTTATTTATTGAATGTTTTACGTGAATTATCCGATTCAACCCTAATGCACCCTATTGCCATTTTGCGTGTGTATACTGAAGCCTAGGGAATGGCAGAATCAGAATCCGAACACAGCTTTTACTGATTCTGAAGCTCATGTTCCTAACCACTGCCTAATTCTGATGAAGTTAAAGTTAGTAATGTATTTCATATTATTTTTGGTTTCTCCGATGCCAGGAATAAAATATTAATGTATAACAGGGACAAAAATGATCATGGTTCCACTTCTTGCAGTCTGTCCTCTGCCTTTTTTTCTTCTGACAAGAATTTTCTTCTTTGTTGTACAGAATCCAGATAAAAAATAAAGCAGAGAAACCTTCTAAATGAAAGAAACCAGAGAAGCTAGAGGAAATGCATAATAAGCTGAAAGAAATGATAATTAGAGAGGAAGAGAGAGAAGAGAAGGAGGGGTGGGGGGAGCAGAGAGACTGGGCACCTGATAGCAGCCAGCATGTCTGAGGGTTGGGTGTTGAAAGTAGGAAAGATTAAGAAAAAAAAGAAGAAAAAACCCTAAAATTAAAGTAGGAAAGAGAAATATTTCAGGACAAGCTGTGTTCTATATGGAAGACACTGGAAGAGGCAGTCCTGGAGAGTGAAGTTTCAAGATTTTCTACTTTAAATAAATTGCACCTTTTCCTTTGACAACTTAGTTTTTGGAGATACCTAATAAAATTTCAAATAGTTTATATAGTACAAAGAATGAACCACATGGGACTATGGGATTTATTCGCTATATTCCTAATTATTTATTATGAATTTATGAGCCCTGATTTAGATTTGTCTAATATTTAATAGGCATGTGATATAGGTGAGGCCTCTGTGGGCTCCGCTGGCTTTTTTCTCTTTTACAATTTGTGCTCTGCAATTGCTTTAGGGCTAATATTTTAAATCTAATTTAGTTTATATTATAAAATTGTCTTGAGAGTTTAAGTGCTGGAAAACAAAAAATTGCCCTATGGGACTTTTCCTGCCAGCTCCTTCTGCCCAGCTGCACTGATTTGAGACGCCCAGGACCTCACGGGGAAGCAAGGTGCAATGTGGGTCAGGGGCGGGAGAAAACGAACCAGAGCCCACAAGGCCGATCATTATCACATTCCCTCACACAATCTGGGATTGCTGCCTTGCTCAGTTCTCTTAATTTTAAAAACTAAATAAGAAAGAATTTATCATACCAGTGTTAAATGCATATGATTGCCTCCATGGGGAAGATCTAATTCTCAGGACAGAGAGGTAGGAAATGCTGTTAAGTGTGACAAGCCCAAAGGCCATGCTGATCACTGTGATGCATTTGATTTAATCCCGGATGTTGGGGGACTTAGGAAGCTCAGCCTCAGCTCATGGCCCAAGTTCTCCCAACAGCTTATGAAATGCTAATACAGTTAGCAACCTTGGATGATCTCATCTCAGTGAAGAGCACAGAGAAGACACAGGCTATTATATCTTCATCATCCTAAGATAGTATTAGCTGAGATTTATATAGTTTCAAAATTGCTAACCTGGATCATTCATGTAAACACCACCACCACCACCACCACCACCACCACAACAACAAACATTTCTTGAAGAGTAGATCCTACTCAGTTCCTCTTCATCATCTCTTACTTTCACTATCAAAATAGCTTCCTAACTAGTTTCCCCACCTCTGGTCCGCTAGTGCTGCACCCTTCCACCCCAGGCCTACCTTCTACACTAATATCAAAGTGAAAACAATAACATGAAAACAAATAAATCCTGTGTGTTCTTCCTTTGCTAAATCTTCTATGGCTTCTATGGCCTGTAAGATAAAAGCCAGAATTCTTTGAATGACATTAATGAACTTTTACCCTGCCTTCAACTTCTCCTGCATTTAACAACAAACTGTTGGCTGTGCTTTCTTCTAGGCAATGACCAGCCTTATAAATGCCAAAGTAAGTGAGTGACCTTATGTCACCCAGGTTTTAGATGGAACGCTATGAAGGACAGAGTAGAAGATAAATTAGAGGGTGCAAAGTAGAGACAGGGAGAGTAGTTAAAGAAAAACTGGTAAAATGCCCCTTTTTCATAGTTAGAAAACTTATAGAAAAATATGGCTTCTGAAATCTGGGAGATTTGTATACTTTTTCTTGGTTAGACACCGTAGGCACTAAGACATGAATGTCTCCAGACTATCTTTGTAAAGGTAAGTCTGAACCAGCTTTATACAAGGTTTAGTCCCTTGTCAACCCTGCAATAAGCCTTGCAATGTGGTATAGGGTGGAGTGTAATTATAAGGAATGACAGGAGAAACTGGTTCCCCAGGGCAAACTTCACCTTTCAACTTGGAAGAGCCCCTCCTATCTTTTCCTTGGCATCTTAGGATACTTTACCCAGAGACTTTATTAAACATCTTGATTCCAGGGGCCAAACTTATTTCCTTTATCTTATCAATTGGCCAGGTGAATGACAAAATTACATAATTCTCTGCGTCAGTCATGGGAAATGAGACAGTATTTTAAAGCAAGAGGCATTTGAGTTTATCACCAGGTGGTTCTGTTTAGCAGATAATAAAATTGATGAGGCTGGAAGCTGTTTGGGAAATCAGGAAGAAAGAAATAGTAACCAGAACGACTTTGATCCATACTTCGACTGCTTAGCATCCTTAATTCCAAATGGATTCTAGTTTGGACAACTGGATTGATGTCATTGCCCATTATAAGAAATTCAGAAGAGGAAGGTCTTAGAAGAGGAATGGTTGTTTTTTGCACAAGTTAAACTGAAGTAACTCTAGGCTGGTGGTTCCAGTGTGTGCTCTGCAAACCAGCAGCATCAGCATCAGCAGGGAGAAATGTAGTAAAAATTCAGCCCCCCTTGATTATAATGCTGGGGTGGGACCTAGCAATCAGGATTGTAACTTGCCCTCTAGGTGATCCTGGTAAATGCTAGAAATTGAGAACCTCTGCTCTAGGACATCCAAGTAGAACTGAACATCAAGCAGCGGGTGGATGAATGGGAGAGGACAGGACTGGATGTGCAGATTTGAGAGTCATCTGTGTGTTGCAATTAGCATCCAGTGTGGAGCCTCACTGAGGAGGATGGTGCAAAATGAAAAGAAAGAGCCAAACAGTGGACCAGGAGCCACTATTTCCAGCCCTATAGAGTTCTATATTGCTTTTTATGTGCTTTTTACAGAGAGCATATGTTTTTAAATCAGAGTATCTCTTAAATGCAAATTTTCAAGGCAGCAAAGGAAAGATGATGTAACAAGGTGAAATCTTGAGACAGAGGCAGGGTCAAGACAAAAATAACTTTTTGGATGAGGTCAACTAAAGCATGTTGAGGCAGAGGCCTTATATACATTATTTAAACTTTACAATGATACTGTGAAACAGTTATTCTCCATTGAAGAAACTGAGGCCTTGATAGGGTAGACAGCCTTTATGTAAGATCACATACAGGTAGAGCCAGAATTTCACTAAGCCCTTGCTCCTTATACAAAGCAAAGCTGTCTATTGGGCCTTGCACAACTCTTAGGCCCTGAGGTACCTAGATTGGTTCTGTAACGCCCCAAGGGCCCACACCTGCCTGTATAGAGTTTATTTGAAGGCCCCTCCCACGCTGACGCTGGTTTTGGTCACGTGACTTGCTTCGGCCAATAGGACATTAGCAAATGGGAGGCAACCCGAAGCTTGAAAGCTACTTATGGATGGCCTTTGTCCCACTCTCTTAATGATTTTGGAGCCTACCTACAAGTGAAGAACTAGGCTTAGTAGAATGGAGACACAGGCCCAGCACCATCTGCCAGTCTTACACGTGAGGCCGTCTTAGACCACCTAGTCTGAGTCTGTTGCCGGATGGTAGCAGCTGCCTGAGTCCAGCGTAACTGCCCCACTGAGCCAATGTTGTGACCCACAGAAATGTGAGTAAATACATCACTGTGGATTACAGCCACTAGTTTCGGGGGCGTTTAGATATCTGATCGGGGCCCATTTCTGTGAGGTGGGTGGAGGGGCAAAGTTGTCTTAGATACTCTTCCAGCAGGAGACTGTTGTCCCTGGGAACTTTAAAATTCTCGTGGATTCTTCAAAATTCTTCAGGATTCTTGCTCAGTCTCCTAAGCATTTCTAAATTCAGATGAATATGAGGAACTTCGCAATGCCTTGTCTGTGTCCACTTTGCCTCCAAAGGAAAGACTTAGTTACATGGCATGCCCAGTGTAGATTGTGGTAATGATTGTTTTATTAAAATAGGGAGAGTGAAAATAGATATGGTTTGTGAGCAGTCTTGAAACTCTAATAAGTTCTTTCAATACAAAATACCTAAACTTATTGAATTACATATAGACAGACTTTCAAATGCACACTTGAAATTAAAATAACCAAAAGAAATAAGGTAAAATAAGAGAAGGAAAAATAAGGTAACAGAAAATTGCATAGATCAAAAATTAGGAAGAAAATAGAAATCAGAGGAGTAGCTGGGCTCTGTGGGAACAAGTCTTTAGTTTTATTTAGGCTGAGGAGTAACAGCTGAGAAGCTTGCAGAGAGGTGGGGCCTGAAAATGCCATCTCTGTGGTCAAAGGGAAAACTAGAAAAAATAAATCTTTTCATATCAGGGCAACCAGGGAACTTGTTAATTTTGACGTAGGCTTTAGGTGGGGAAAAGTCTTCCCCTAAGCATTCATAACTACCAGCGAGCAAATAACTATTGTTTTAAGCCACCACAGTTTGAGATGCTTGGGGTTCATATTTATACTTCCTACATGGTCCAGGAACCCCAGGTTGAGAAATTAGCTTAAACTGGTTCTGGCTCGGTATGTTGTTCTAAAATTACAATGATATATGGAATTATGCTGTGAAAGCATCATGCAAATCCATAAACACAGTTTTGTTTTCCCGAGAGACTGGAGTATAGAATTTAAATTTAAAAAATTGTTTTTGAATCAGTGATTCAACTTGCTGTGTGATCCTAATCAAGGATCTACCCATCTCTGGGCCTTTCCTTCTTTTCTAGGTAAAAGAGGGGTAATCTTTAGCCCCAGTGTTACATGGCTCTTTGTATCTATGAAGTTATTAGTTCATAAATATATGATACAGTACTGTAAGGTCTAGGGAATAGAAAATTAAGATTTTATCTTGGTCACTGTTTCTGATTAGCAAAGCCATTAGTGCTGGCTCATTTTCACTAGCCTGAGGCTCCACTGACCTGAAATAGTTGGTGAGAAAGGGCTCTTTTCTTTCTTCTCTGATGTCTCTCAGTGTCTGGGCTATACAGCGTGCTAGAGGGTCCCTGCTGATGGCCATGTCGAAGGCCCTTCTAAGCTTTGGGAATCTGGACACCTGAGCTGACTTAAGAAAGTATTTCCCCATGGACTTTTCACCAATTGACCTCCGTGTGGACACCAGCTGGACCCGGATTCCGGCCGGCAGGGTGCCTTCTCTGGGTGTGGAAGTTAGAGAACAGGGATAATGTCATAGGAACAACTTTTGTTCGAGGTTTAATTTGCTTTATTTTAGAATAATTATGTAATATGTTTGCAGCACTCAAATATAATTGAAAATAATTCATGGACATTATATATTGACATAGTCAGGTATTTCCATGTTTCTTATAATAAGAAATATGTATTATAGAAATGACTATGAATAAGACTTTAAGAATTAAGTATTTTCTCTCGCCCTAAGAAAAGTAAGGTGCCTAGAGTCATACATCAGGAAAGTTGCAATTAAATAGTTTAATAGACATAATTTTGAGTAAAATAAATATCTCCTTCCTGCTCTAATTTTATAATGCAGCTAGGAAATGGGTTTTTAAAAACATACCACTGATTTAATGTTTTTACTCTCCAATGACTTCCCATTGTGCTTAAAAGCAAAATTCTTTAATAACCTACAAGGCTTTTCATAATCTTGCTCCTCTTATCTTCCCAACATTATTTCAAGCCATTTCCCAGCCCCTCACCTTGGCCTGGCCCACTGGCCTTCTCTCTTTCTTCTCTCAGGTCCTTTAATACAGAAGCCCTTTTCTACCTCAAGTCCGTTCTGCATGTACGTGAATGGTCCTCTTATGGAAAGGACTTTTGCTCGTAATGAAGCTGTCTAGGTCCTATGAAGTCCTCTCTAGCCTTTAACTTGTGGATAGCATTGTGGGTAACATCTAGTATTTCTAATTTTTGGTAAGAATCCCTGCCTCTGTCCCAAACAGGGCTCCATCCTGGTCCCTAGAGCAGAAGTGGTTCAGGACCAAAATAAACAATACATAATGTTGCTCTGGCCTCAGTAATTGGTGGCAGGATTGAGCATGTGATCTGGTTGTAAACCAATGAGAGCATCTTATTTCTCTGGCCATAGCAGTTGGTTCAAGAATGGGTATATGGCCCAATGAGAGCTGTACTCAATAAAATCCATAATGAGACTTTTGAGAATGTTAGGGCAGAGACAGGTGTATTCTTTCCACTGCATTGGAAGTGTATAGATAGAACTGCTATGGCTACTTTGAGCCAATGGGGACTAACGTGTCTGAGATCCTGCCAATAGAGAGCTGACCTGCTAGAGAGAAACCAAGTCCTAAAAATATCCTTTGAGCCCCTATTTTACTTAATGAGCCAATAAATTCCTGTTTTATTTGTGTTTTTTCAGTTGATTTGAGTTTTCTGCCTCTTGCAACCTAGACAATTCTAATGGTAGAGGAAGCTACATCTTTGTGCATCACCACTCCCTACTTCCTGCCGTGCCTTCCTGCTTCTTCCCCTTTCCCCCTGATTGCTGGAAGTGGCACAGGATAGCTTTATGAATTCGTTTGCTGCAGAGCAGTTTCTGTGCCTGGTGCATAGAGAAATGAAGTGGCATGTCACAAAACATTGTGAAGGTATCACTCCAGCACCTCCTGGTCAGGGGCTCTTTGCATTCCAGAACCCAATTGCATGATGATATAAGATGAATGGAGACTAGAGACAGAAGATAAACTAGAGCCCAAGGAACCAGTAAATAACTATTGTAGAAATGAGGGAACGTTGGAAATCATTACTGAAGACTGACTACGGTTCACAAATATGATTTCATTTAATCTCCCCGGTCACTTTGTTTTTATCCACATTTTGCAAATGAGACTCTGAGGGGTAACTACTTTGTCTAAAGATCAAAACTTCATTTAATTCAGCTATGGCAGTCTTATGTGCCTGGCTTTCTCACAAGGCCACCATGTATAAACTCGGTAGAGGGGAACTGGGTTAGGCTGATAGGTGGTGATTAGGTGGTCCCGAGAGGGGTGATGGGAGGTAAAGAATATCATAGCTGTTTCCAAGAAATCGTGTCTCCCCAAATTTTGAACTCAATATAGTTTAGCCTTCCATGTTCATACCACATGGTTTGGGTGCCACACCCCAGGCTTTGGAGTTGGAAAATGTCTGGATTTCCATCTTTGCCACCCCTTATATCAGTGACCCTGGGGGAAATTCTCTAACCCTGAGTCTGTTTCCCCATATGTCAGCTGTCTGCCCCTCAGTATGGCAAGGGTTGGAGATAATACGCAGCTCAAATACCGTGGGCATCACAAGAAGGTATTTACTACATGAAACTATCTTAATATTATATAACCCAGAAAATTATTCATGCTTAAATATGATTTCCTTTGAGTATATTTCAAATGTTTCTCTTTATTACTCTGATCTGCCTGAGATCACCAGCCCTGTCTTTGTGGGGCTAGTTATCTTTGAGGAATCAGAGAAAGTACCTTCAAAATGTTGACAAAGGAAAGGTCAGAGATAGCATGTGAGGAATTTCAAAGATAATCCTGTCCTTCCCTTTCCTCTGCCAGACTGTTTTCAGCTGGTTCAGAGTAATTTATATCTCTGCTTCAGTTAAAGTATGTGGCATCATTTAGACACTGCAAATATAATACCAATTTTACTGCAGCCTAATTGTAGAGTGACAAGAGATAAATCTAGAAGATGCATATAGGATGAAATGGCCAAATGGCTTCACTTATAAGAATCACACATAGAGGAACATTGTGTAGGAAGTGAGGAATAGCTGGAGTTGTAATTCATGTAGATGCATATGTAAATAATACTGAGTACTCCTAGGACATCTGAAACTTAATCAGTTGCCCATTAACATACTGTAGGATAAATGTAGATCTGTAATTATTGTATGCTGCTAAAAGCACCTTTATTTTCGTTTAAAAATCCTGGTTAAATGATCTGTGGTATATCTTTGGAGACTTTGTCAACCTTTTGAATTGAGGATATGTATATATAGGAAATACTGATTCAGGTAAATAAGAGTGCGATATTCTAAGCTGTTAATGGAGCTTGAAAAAAAACTACAGAATAACCCCAGCTTAAAAGCGAGACCATGATTAAATTAATATTAAAAAAGGAAAAGATCACAATGAAACAAAAATCCTATACATTAGAAGGTTTATTTTTAAGTAGCTCTAAATTTGAAACCTGAAACACAGAACATCATGATCGTCAACCAACATTTACAGTAGGTATGTTGAACTTTGAATAATTGAATTGCACATTTTAAAAATAATCTGTCTTTTATGACAGAATTCAGGCAGTTCCTGGCATAATTTGACAGGAGCGTTCTGCCTTTTCCCTGTCAGCACGGTGTGAGGCAATGCAATTAAAATCTAACTGTGATTTGTTTAGACTGGGGGGATTTTTCTCTTTTCTAATGTAGAATACATATTTATTCACATGGTAACCTTTAGTAAAGCAACATAATACTCATTTTAAGTAATTTTATGTTATTAGTGTCAATGGAGATCCCCTTTGAGTATTCGACCCTGACTTTAGAGGTACAGTGACACCTAATATTCTGTCTGCTAGTTCCTCTTGCTCTCTGAAGCAACTTGAATGTTTCGTGTCCCGAACAGTCCAGGCTACTAATGCCCCTTCTTGGCAGCAGCGTGGTCTTGGCCTTGCTGCCTCTCTCTTTTTGAGGCCAGGTCAGCATCTTTATTCTGTGGTTCCCTGACATTTTAGCCCCAGACCGTATCTTTCTTTGATATTGATGTGTTTTCCGCAATCACGAACCACACTGCTGCATCCCAGCTGCGTGCATACGTATTTCCTTCTTTTATTTTCCAATTTATTTTCCAATTGTTGCCCAGTAATATTAAGACTCTCCTTTCTCTTCTTTCATCCTTTTCTTTTCATGGTTGGTTCAGAATCACCCCAAAGGGAAACTTCTATGCAAGAAAAGGAAGATCAATTAGATACAAAAGTAAAAATTTATGGAATAGCAATATTTAAGCTTTCAAAATTAACACACATTTACCTTTAGAATCTCCCTAAGTCTGTATGTCTTTATATCTTCCTCTTCTAAAATTTCTTTCCCTTTAGGTCAGAATTCTCTTCTGGTTTTCATTTGTATATTTCTTATGAGTAGAGTTAAGCTTTCTTTTTTCATATGGTTAAGTCATTTGACTTTCTTTTCTGGGGTCTCTCTGTCATCCTTTGCTCATTCTACATTAATGGTTTTTTCCCCACTGATTGTTACGAGTACACGTATTAATAGTTTAGCTCTTTATCACAAATATTTTGGTGAGATATTTTCCCCATTTGTCTTTGTCTTTTGGTTTTATGATTTTTTTTTTCCTCTGCAGAAGTTTCTTTTTATTTCATGGGGTAAGTTTTTTTTTAAATAGTTTATTGTCAAATTGGTTTCCATACAACACCCAGTGCTCTTCCCCACAAGTGCCCTCCTCCATCACCACCACCTCTTTTCCTCCTTCCCCTTCAACCCTCAGTTCGTTTTCAGTATTCAATAGTCTCTCAGGTTTTGCATCCCTCTCTCTCCTCAACTCTCTTTCCCTCTTCCCCTCCCCCTGGTCCTCCATTAGGTTTTTCCTGTTCTCCTGTTAGACCTATGAGTGCAAACAGATGGTATCTGTTCTTCTCTGCCTGACTTATTTCGCTTAGCATGACACCCTCGAGGTCCATCCACATTGCTCCAAATGGCCATATTTCATTCTTTCTCATTGCCATGTAATATCATGGAATAAGTTTTAATCTCTCCCTCTTTCTGTTTGCTTCTGGAATTTGAGTCTTTGAACCTTACTTCAAAATAATAAATTTTCCTGTATTTTCCTTTAGTACCTTTATGATTTGATTTTTTTTACATTTAAATCTTTGATACATTTAGATACTTATATTTTCCAGATGACTACCCAGTTAGTCAAATACCATTTATTGAATAATTCACCTTTTGTTCTACTGAAATGCCACCTCTATTAATAATAAATTTCTGTGTCTTTTTCTGCAGTCATTCTTC